>NC_056729.1:1333633082-1333793082 GCF_019279795.1 Protopterus annectens | reverse complement strand
TTATTAAGTCATGCGTCATCTGACACATTATGTGGGTAAGATTTTTCTTAAACTGGGACATCATCGCAGACTTACTGGTTAGGTTGATGTACTCTATTAAGCGACACATCTTTTGCAGTTCAAAAATAACAGTACCTATCAAAGGTAATACTTGGTGTTATCTCATAAAGGTCTTAAGTAGCAATAGTGACACACAACTTCTACTATATTATGCCTGTTATTGACCTGTTATTGACTATAATGCCATCTATAGGCATGTACAAGTTTAGAGATGTTAATGTATTACTATGAAGAAGATCACAATTGTTACTACCTTTAGCTACCCTGATAGTGTAAAAGCCCTGTTTCTCTATTTGCTTTTTTTGTACTCTCCAGACTGGTAATATTTGTGTAATACTCCATTAAATGACCACTTGCAAGTAAGTAGCAGTAAAGCAAAGACTAGTTCTACTATTGTAAACCCATACTGTGCCATTAATGTTACTTGTAAGCAATCTAACATATCCCCTGTCCTTGAAATAAGCTCCTATTATGTACCTTGCAGAGCAGATCCCTCTCGGCCATTCCAGACTGTTGACGAGTACGTGTATGATTGCTCATTTTGACATGGGGTAGGAGTGGGACCTAATACTTGGTGACGCTGTAGGTTTTGGGTGCTGTTCTTGACTGTAAGGTTACTAAGAAGCTGTGAAATAAGGAACATTTTGGGGAAGATTGAAGATATGTGACAAGACTTGCGTTCGTTCATAAGTAATTAGTAGGCTAATAGCACAAGAGCCTTTACAAGCCTAGCCAGTAATACCTACGATGTGACAATATTATGTGTCTTAATTCCCCCAAATATGGGATGTGGTAGTATCAGGGTGGTAGGTCTTTGGGTGTTGGAGCCCTGAGACATTTTACAGACTGCCTATGTAGCCAAAAGGGACGTGACTGTGAAAAAGCATGTGGTTAAAATGTTTGCCTTACAAACACAAGGTGCAGGGTTTGAGTCTCACAAGGGATAATTGGCTAGGCTTAAAATGGCTTGCAAGGGCAGTTAGCCTAGTACTAATCTATGAACCTATGAATCTATAAAAGTCACTTGTGTTTTTTTAGAATGTGTTCAGGTTGAAATGCACTAACCATAATCATTTTGCACGATACTTAAGAAAACATGCTTAATAGTCATTTCAGGTGCTGCGGACATGCATTGACATGTGCAATTGTCGATAATACTGAACATGTAATAGACTGTGATAAGTTGTGGTATACACAGGATTGTATACCAGTGAGAAAAGGTGCTGAAGGGGGAGGGGCAATATGTCTTAAGTAAAAGGTAAAAATGAGTGTAGTGCCTCAAATATAAGCTTTGTTGACCAGGTCTCTTGCACATTTCAAGACTGCACGCTATGTAGCCTCTTTGAGGATTAAGAGCTATGGTTGTATGTAACAAAGGGGAGGGGGAGTAGTTAGTGCTCAGACCCACATGCATCACATGGCTGGAATCCTCATTACTGTATAGCAGACCAGTGTGATGCAACATATATAATGTACGTGTGTATATAAACGTTTGTGAGTATAATGTATAACCTTGTTACATGCCTTCAGTATGCACCTGAACCACACCATCCGCAACATTCCTAGGTCTCAATTTATGTGTATTAGACGCATTTGTTCATCTCATGATGAATTTGAACATGCCAGACTAGACTTATACCACAGATTTTAGGACAGAGGATATAGAGACATAGATATATATCAAGCTAATTCATGGAGCAAAACCATAGACAGGAGAACATTGTTACAATACAAAAAATCAGAGCATGCTCATCAGGATTCTATCTTGAGATTTGTCATCACATATGGCAGGAATCAACCTATTGTCAGGGATATACTTAATTGCAACTGGAAAATTCTTTTGGCTAATGACACTTTAAGGTCACTACTAGGTCCTCAATGTCAGATGTCATACAGACGAGGCAAGAATTTGGGAGGGCTATTTTCACATTACAAAAACAGAGAAGGGGGAGGTGCGATATATCATCAGACCACTATCAGTGGTGATAAATTAATTGGTACTTTTCCATGTGGTCACTGCTGCTCCTGTCTACAAGTCAGTACACTAAAAGAATTCACCAGTGCCATCACCAACCGTGTATTTAAAACTAGGGTGTTTGGTAATTGCAGCAGTACATGGGTTATTTACTTGGCTACCTGCCAATGTAAAGCTTTTTATGTTGGTCAAACCTCTAGGTCTCTTAGAATAAGGATGACAGAACATCGTAGTGACATGAGGAACAAAAAAGAAACAAATGCTTTATACAGACCCATGATACAACATCCCAATGCCCAGTTTATGTTCATGATCATTGACAAAATTCAGGGAGATAGGAACAACCAACAGGGTTGGCACACCATTTTAAACCACAAGGAACAATATTGGATAACCAACCTTGGATGTTTATTACCCCCAGGTCTGAATGACCATCTGTGAGTTTCATAGAATACTGGAGGATTTCATAATCATGGTCACAACATCAAACATTTATATAGATCAAGAATCAGCACAAATCATTCAATGGTGGTTAGGCCTACCAACACTCATATTATACTTAAGCATGATAAAAAATTGATCTGAAGTAGGAATGTTCATTTGTCAGCAACCTGTGTGTGTGGGGGGGGGGTGTTACGGATCCAATATCGGATCAGAGCCAGCAACTTGTTTCAAGCTAATGGATCCGAGCTCCTAGCCCCTCCCTTCACCCATAATCCCCTGCTAACCCTCAATGACCTCAGATCTAGTTTGCTGCGCTTGTGATAGCTGGATCCTCTTCAGAGCTCCGCAGATAAGTGAAAAAAAGTTACCTTTTTTTCTACATTTTTCATCAGAATTTGATTTTTTATTTTACATCAATACTTTAAAGTGTGTATGAATTAGGTTCCCTATATTTTTAATTAATACCCTCCGTTCGCTGGTCGCTAGTGTGTGAGTGTGTGTTGAGTGTCTTTTGGGGCCTGTGTGTGTGTAGTTTTTTTCCTTTTAGTTTAAAAAAAAAAAAGGGAATGGCTGAGGCCCCAAAAGCCATATTTTCTAAATGTACCGAGTGTGGCCATAAGCTCTCCCCAGCTGATGGCCACACTCGGTGCGTTCGGTGCCTTGGGGTTGAACACCTGACCTCGGGCTGTACTATCTGTGCAGCGTTCAATCCCAGGGCACTGAAAGAATGGAGGTCGAAGCTGGTCCTGGCGGGACTTCTACCCCCGGATTCAGCTTCGGCCTCCGCTACCTCTGCTACTCCTGTGGCTCCATCACAGCCTGTGATGGTTGCCACTCCTGCCCCCCTGCCTCTGACTGGGACTCAAACTCCTGCTAAAGTGTCGGAGGACAGGGAGGCCAGGAGGAGAACGGAGGAGAAGCACCACAAGCGGGGCCGAGACCTCTGTTTCGGCCCCGCCAGCTAAGCTGGCTTCTCCCTCCATTGCTTCTAGGTCTCCTCCTCCTCGGCTCCGATCCCCTTCTTTCTCCCGGGGCCCGAGGAGGAGGAGACCCGATCTCCGTTGAGGTCATCGAGGTGGCATTCCAGGCCTGCCTCGGTGGCCTCTTCGAGATCCACATTCAGTTTATCTGATGCAGACTTGGACCGGATGATGCGAAGGTTCATCCAGGCCCAGCTGCAGATGGGAGTGCTCTTGCCTCCCCTCAGGGGAGCTCACACCTTTTTCCACCCACTGCTCCTTCTCCGACCCGCTACCGGGTTCGAGCCGAGCCGAGCAGCCTTGGAGCCGGGGGTGGGTCTGCACCGACAGTACTTGGTACTTCGGATCCGACCCTACCCTCGAGTCTGTCGGATCCGACCTCTCGGAGCCGTGGTCCGAGCTTCGGATCCGGGAGATTCAGTGTGCCTTCGGCTCCGTCCAGGTCGGAGCACACTGGTCCCTCGGATCCGACGGTCTCGGCGCCGGCTCCGATCCCTTCATCGGATCCGTGTGGGAGCCGACTTTTGGATCCATTGGATAGTGGCTCTCCCTCGGCATTCGATGTTGTGGAGAGGGCTCTGTTGAGAGCATCTGGACCCCCGGTCCTTGCATCGACTCCTCCCTGCACTCCCTCTCTGCTGGGCCAGGCTTCCATCACCCGGCCAAAGGGACAGCCTGCTTCGATGTCACAGATAGTTCCATTGGAACAAGATGTTGCTGGCGAGGCCTCCTCGGACAGTCCCCCCGAGGATGCTCCCCGCAAGCATAAGTGCAAAAGGAGGCACGTGGACTCCCCTGAGTCCTTAACCGAGGACACGGACTTGGAGGAAGGGGAAGGCTCCCCAAGATCACCCCCTGAGGATGTCTCCTTTGGATGGAGATGCTGAGAATCAGAGGTGGGTGGTCTGCCCCAAGTCTTCCTCTGACGAGTCCATGTTTCTGGAGGCATTCGAGGCAGGCCCGTCTACCTCCTGGGTGTCCCCTCCAGCCGATCCCCTGGTGGACCTTATTACCACCAGGGCATGGAAGGATCCGGACACCGTGGAGCCAATACCCAAGCGACCGGATAGGATTCTTAGCCCCCCCTCAGACCGGTCACATTGGAGTAAGGGCCCCCCTGTAGATGCCATGTTGACGGCGGCAGCCACAAAGAGGGAATTGGCTCAGGAGAGTCCCTCAGTCCATCCACCGAGCAAAGAGTCCCGTTTGATGGATCGCTTAGGGAAGCAAGTCTTTAGTTCAGCAACCTTCTCAGTAAGGTCTTTGAACTATATGACACATGTCATCAGGATGCAGCGGGATCTTATCAAAGAATACGCTGCACCACCCCCCCGAGTCCATGTCGGAGGAGGATAAACAATTGTACTCCACCTGAATGGCCACTCTGAGATCTATTTCAAACACCTCTATGCGGCTATTGTCCCACGCCACAGAGGAAGCCGCTAGGGCCAGCGGAGCAGGCCTAGTTATGAGACGTCAGGCCTGGCTCTGTCATTGCGACTTTACGGAGCCCTTTAAAGTGTCCTTCGCGAATGCCCCCTTTGATGGTTCTGCCCTTTTTGGCAAAGCAGTTCGCGAGACGCTTGTCCAGAGCGAGATGGACGGGAAGACGTCTGCCGTCTGAGTCCACTTCTCTGCACCCCAGCGTCCTTTTCAAGGAACCAAAAGGGTCAGAAGAAGATGTGGTTCTGAAAATCACAACGTTCCCAACCAGCTCCAGACAACCAGTCCTACCGTGGCAGAGGTGGACAGGGAGGACATCGCCCTAGGGGCAGAGGGGCTCAGAGAAATTTTGGGTCCAGAGAACCTTTCTCTGAATGGCCCGCGCAGCAGCCCTGAGGGGTTGCCCGGCTGCTCCACTATGGAGGCAGTCGGGGGGCATTTTTCGAAGCATCTAGCGGCATGGGAGTCCATCACAACAGACCGCTGGGTGCTTCGCATCTTATCCAGAGGGTACAAAATACCAATTCTCCATGTCCCCCAATCCAAGAACCTCCCCGATGTACCACCCGATCACAGGGAGGCCGCAGCCACAGAAATACAGCACCTGCTAAGAAAAAGAGCCATCCAGCCTGTCCCCCAAGACCAGCTCGGATTAGGGTTCTACTCCAGGTTTGGTGCCAAAAAAGACGGGGGATCTGAGACCCATCCTAGACCTTTCCCGCTTGAACCTGTCAGTAACCAAGGAAAAATTCCGAATGGTCACGCTTCAATCTATCCTCCCCCTTTTGAGGGAGAACGATTGGATGTGCTCTATAGACCTCAAGGATGCGTATTACCACATCTTAATGGACAAACGATCCAGGAGGTTCCTTCGCTTCCGGCTGAGAGCCAGTCACTACCAGTTCAGGGTCCTTCCCTTTGGCCTCACCACAGCCCCCCGGGTGTTCACCAAAGTGTTAGCAGTGATTGTGGCCCACCTGAGACTCCAGGGAATTCAGGTCTTCCCGTACCTGGACGACTGGCTCCTGACCGCACCAACAAGGCATCTACTTTGCTCGGCCAGAGACTTCTTTCTCCATCTAGCCCCACAACTAGGCATTACTATCAATGTTGGCAAATCCCTACTGGCTTCAACACAGATCATAGAATTTATAGGTGCCAGAATAAACACCAGAGATTTGCGAGCCTTCCTAACTGCCGAGAAAATCAGAAATCTTCAACTTCATGTGCGGGCTATCCTTCATTCAGAGGCTTCACCAGCGGAATTGATCCTGAGGGCACTAGGCTCCATGGCAGCAGCGATTACACTCCTTCCATCCACCCGTTTGAACATGCGAGTCCTGCAATGGACTCTGTTAGTGCAATGGTCCTTCCTATCCCTTCCTCTCCACCATCCCATTGCTATCAGCAAGGCTTGCAGAAGGGCGCTACCATGGTGGCTCCAAGCATCAAACTTCCATATGGGCCGTCCCTTCTGCACCTCTCCCCCTATCGCCACAGTGACCACGGACGCTTCCCACCTCGGGTGGGGGGGCATTACTCAGGCAGGACAGTCCAAGGCACGTGGAACAATACAGAGACCTCCCTGCATATCAACGTTCTGGAGATGAGAGCGGTGCTGTTGGCGTTGCAGGCACTTCAGAGCTTCCTCCCCACAGGAACGATTGCAATTCACTCGGACAACATGTCAGTGGTCTGGTATATCAACAAACAGGGGGGAACCAGATCTTATCCTCTTTGCCGCGAAGCCATGAGAGTGTGGGAATGGGCGATCTCCACCAACCGCTTTCTGATTGCAATGCACATTCCGGGGAGGACCAACATCCTAGCGGACAAGCTCAGCCGCACCCTTCTTACCCCCTACGAGTGGTCTCTCAATCCTCTAGTAGCGAGGCAGATATTCGCAACATGGGGCAACCCTGCTGCGATCTTTTTGCATCTCCATCAAATGCCAAATGCGACAATTTCTTCGCTCTAATCCCCCCACAAGGGGAATCTCCAAGAGACGCTCTGGTGCATGCTTGGCCACCCGGTCTACTCTATGCCTATCCTCCTCTTCCAATGATGATACAACTCTTACAGAAAGCCTCACGGTTGGGGAGCAAGATGATTCTCATTGCCCCATTCTGGCCTCGACAAATTTGGTTCCCTTACCTGTGGTCTCACCATGTGAATCACCCTTGGATTCTAGATCCCATTCTGGATCTCATCTCCCATCCATTGGACTTGCCAACTCCAAACCTGGACAATCTGAAACTGACAGCTTGGTTGCTCCAGTTCCACTCCTAGTTAGGACTCCCGGTATCTCTTCACCAGTCAAAGCCATCCTTGTGGCGGCACATAAGCCCTCCACCAGGAAGGTATATCACAGCAAATGGAAACGTTTTTCCATCTGGGCGAAGCGCCGCGATCTAGATCCCTTTACGGCTCCTCTTCCATCCATTTTAGACGTCCTAACTGAACTCTTTCAAGAAGGTGCTAGTTGTTTAACTGTCAAAGTGCAATTGGCAGCCATTTCTCATTATCATGTGGGACATGATACAGGACCCTTGATGTCAGCCAAATTGTGTAAAACCTTTCTCAAGGGTACCTTTTTACTTAGACCTCCTGTAAAAGAAGCCGTACCCTCATGGGATCTTACTTTAGTTCTTCAAGCCTTGACTGCTCCACCCTTTGAACCCGCTGCTTCAGTGGATCTCAAATTCTTGTCATGGAAAACAGCATTCCTTGTAGCCATTACTTCAGCGAAAAGAGTGTCGGAACTTCAGGCTCTTTCTGTAAAGCCTCCATACCTGATTTTTCACCCTGATAGAGTGTACCTGAGGATCAATCCCTCCTTTCTTCCCAAGATAGCATCAGAAACCAACATAAACCAATCCATAAATTTACCGTTTTTTTCCCCTAAATATCAAAATAAGGGTGAATACAAGCTGCACTCATTGGATGTTCATAGGCAGCTTCGTTTTTATACCCATAGAACGGCTGGCCATAGACAATCCGACCAGCTGTTCGTTTCCTTTGCCAAGTTTAACTTGGGCAAAGCTATCTCTAAAGTATCTTTATCTCGCTGGATTTCCCAATGTATCCTGCTAGCTTATCAAGCCTCGGGTAGACCCGCACCAGAAGGAGTTTGTGCTCATTCCACTCGCTCCATTTCTACTTCTGCGGCTTTCAAGTCTAGAGTTCCTCTGGATGATATTTGTTCTGCAGCCACTTGGGCTTCATCTCATACCTTTATCAACCACTACAAGCTAGACCTGCTTTCTAGAGGGAGAACATCCTTTGGCTCTGCAGTGCTTCGTAATATCCTTCCATGATGGCCACCCAGGGTGCAGGTAGCTGGGGACTCTGTCCCACAGGTTGCTGACAAATGAACATTCCTACTTCAGATTTAGAAGTTATGTACTCACCATAACGTTCCATCTGAGTAGGTAGTTCATTTGTCTGCAACCATCCCCCCCTCCTCCCCCCTGACCTTCTTGGATCTATTAGTTTTTAGGTATCCTTTCTTGGATATATATGGAGAGGCAAACTCGATCTGAGGTCATGGAGGGTTAGCAGGGGATTATGGGTGAAGGGAGGGGCTAGGAGCTCGGATCCATTAGCATGAAACAAGTTGCCGGCTCGGATCCGTAACCCCCCACAGGTTGCAGACAAATGAACTACCTACTCAGATGGAACGTTATGGTGAGTACATAACTTCTAATTCAGGATACGAACATGTATATTTACGGTTTGCTACTCGTATCTGGTATGATGACTTCAAACACTGAGTATTGTACAATTATAATGTTGAATTTGTATTATCTACAAGCATATTATTTCTATTCATTATAATTTATAATATAGCTGAGAATGAGGCCACTATATTCTTTTGGCCATATTTATTAATATATTATATGATCAGTACTTGGTTCATTATTATTTAGTTGTTTTGAACGTGTGGTTATTACCCTTCAAAATATATATATACTAGTGGCATATATTTTCTGCTTTTTGATACTACGATATGCATTCATAAATATTGACTATGGTATTGGTTTATTACCTTGCAATATGTATGTTCATATGATGGCTTACTTCCAGAGCTTTGACTTTTATCTTTAAAAATATGACTTAATATCTATACCTCTGGCATTTTTATGTCACTGGTAATATGCTTTAATCAAGAAGGAATATGCACTTTGATACTCCAGTCACTGGGTGGTGCTGCAATACTGCTTCCAGGTAATTAGAGACTAGTATAAATGCAGGCTGCTTCATTTCATTCAAAAAAACTTTATTGTATTCATTGATAAAGGCTGAATAGCCGAAACCGGTCTGGATTTGGAGGAATTATAAATAATCATTATTTCTTCATTACTGCATATTCACTATCGTTTTTGCTGGTCCTTGGTGGTTTAGAATGTATAACCCTCACCTCTGTTAAGCAGGGGTCTCATGCTTAATGTTGCTAGGTGGCCTTAGAGGAAGAGCAGTGAGAAGCCATTAAACTGGTGTAAATGACACAGTAGCAGGGGCACAAACTGTTCACCAACCAAAAAATCCAGTTTATAACACGAAGTGCAGATGAACAAAACCGATACAGGTCAGGCATAAAACAGTAGCTTTATCAAAAGTATGAGCATTTTCACAGTATCAAACACACTGCTTCATCAGATAATTAAACAAGTAAAACATTGTGTTTTAATATACCCCTATACTTAAACAGCTAGCCAATCAAAGTACCTGCCTTAAAATATTCACACTCGTTCCACTGAAATTGCTATGCTATATTCTATACAAAGAGCAATCAACCTGCTACTAGAACATTGGCATTGTCAAGATGCTGATTCCATAAAGGCCAGTATTAACAAAAACTAATATTAAAAATACATCAAGACATGCATAATAAAATACATATACTGTTTTATGTGTGACCTATATCGGTTTAGTTCATCTGTACTTCCTGTAATAAACTGGTGTAAATGTGTTGTTTTTAAGGATGAAGGAAGTGCGTACTGATGTTCTGAAGTTCTTCTTAGGTTCATGGGTACCTATGAACTTGTAGTTTGGCTCTTTTTGGGTTTCCACTCTCTGACAGCAGTTAGTGCCTGCATATCCTCAAAACAAACAACACCAGAATTACCCATTCTAAAGACTTAAACCTTGCCTGTGATATAAATAGGACCTGCTGGAGAGATGGGTATGTATGCCAGAGACTACCATGTCTATGGAACAGGCTCCCCATCCATGTGAAGCAGAGTTCCTCCCTAACCAAATTCAAGTGCAACTTGGACGGGAAACCATAAATTCATCCCTGGTTTGGCACCTATGTCTCTAATGGACACAGGTAACCTGTAAATGGCGCATCTCCCAAACCCCTGCTTATACTTATCAACGGCAGAACTTATCAGAGATTTGGGATGCATAGCTATGCTTAAAAAGGTCCCTCTGGTTGTTAGCCTAGTAAAAGTACAGTTGTGTACTCTTACCATAAATGTAGATGTTCGAGTGTGTTCACTGTTGCAGTCATGACTGTAGGGTTCTTCCTGCCAGCAGCAGCCCCCGATGGGCCAGATTCCAAAAGTCTGGATCGGGCGTCAGCTGAGGTCGCTTTTATCCTGACGTCAATGCGCCAGAAGGTATAAAGACCTCAGCTGATGCCATTTCCTCAGTTTTTCTTGCCCCAGATGTCAGGTGCCCAGAAAGAAAAGGCTAAAAAATAAACCATGCCCAAAACCTCATCAGCCAAAATACCTCACAACAGATAATACTCAAAGAAAAAATAAAAGAGGGGGTAGGAGGGAGGGTTACCCAGACTGCAACAGTGAACACACTCGAACATCTACATTTATGGTAAGAGTACACAACTGTACTATGTCCTTCGTGGTTCACTGTTGCAGTCATGACTGTAGGGTTGAGTCCCAAAGCTAAGAAAGGGTGGCTGGAGGAGAAACAGAGGGAGCGGTCGCAAAACCAGCCCTGGATTTAGAATAGAGACAGAGGTTGTAATGCTTAGAAAAAGTATGTATAGAACTCCAAGTAGCAGCCTCCAAAATATCCTTGGTAGGAACCCCACAAAGAAGAGCTGCTGAAGTAGCAGTAGCCCGGGTAGAATGAGTCCTAACATTAACAGGAACTGGATTACCATAATAAGAGTAACAGAACTTGATGCAATGGGCAATCCACTTGGAAATAGTTTGCTTAGTGATTGCTTTCCCTTGAACAGTAGGAGCATAAGCGACAAACAACTGATCAGATTTCTGGAATATCTTGGTCCTGTCCAGGTATAAACGAAGCTGCCTGTGCACGTCTAAAGAGTGCAAAAGACTTTCTTCCTCACTTTGAGGATTAAGATAAAAGGTAGGCAAATGAATAGACTGATTCAAGGCCACTGCCGAAATCACCTTGGGCATAAATGTGGGATTAGTCCATAGAGATACCCTGTCCTGATGAAAAATAAGGAAGGGTTCCACAGCCATGAGTGCTTGCAATTCCGAAATTCTTCTAGCAGAGGTAATAGCTAAAAGAAAAGCAGTTTTCCAAGACAACAATTTCATATCCGTGGAAGATGCAGGTTCAAAAGGAGACAAGGTTAATTTCTCCAAAACATAGTTAAGATCCCAAGTGGGAACAGGAGCCCTCATAGGGGGCCGAATATTCTTGGCCCCTCTAAGAAATTGTTTAAGTAATGGATGAGAAAAAATCGGAGGAATGTTCGGAATAGCAGAATCACCACCCTGGACTTGATTCCAGGAGTAAAATATTTTCCATTTACCCGCATAAGATTTTCTAGTGCTGGGCCGTCTAGCTTCAAGGATTACATCCATAACCTGTTTGGAAAGGGTAGAGGTGTTTACAGACCCTGGATCCGCCAGGCAACTAGATTCAGAGTTTTGACATGACTGTGCAGTGTCCGGCCATCCCGTTGAGACAGTAGATGAGGGATTTGAGGCAGAATCCAGGGAGGCTCCAGAACCAGGTTCATCAGAGTGGAATACCAGAATTGCCGAGGCCAATTGGGAGCCAATAAAATCATTTGCGGTCTGTCCTGTTTTATCTTCAGAAGTACCTGAGGTAGAAGAGGCAAAGGAGGAAAAGCATATACTGAGAGGTGCTTCCAATTGAATGAGAGGGAAGGTCCTTGTGCAGAATGTTGGAAGTTGATGGTTCTGAGGGGATGCAAAGAGATCTATGTCCGGACATCCCCATGCCTTTATAATCATCCTGAATATCCGAACATCCAACATCCATTCGTGTGGATCTGAAATGTGTCTACTCAATGTGTCTGCCAGAGTGTTGTCTTCCTGGCAGGAATTGCGCTTGTAAGTCGACACTGCAGGTCAGAGCAGTATACCATAGAGTCATGGCTAATCTGCACAGGGGGTAAGAGTGAGAGCCCCCATGCCTGTTTATGTACCACATCACTGTATTGTTGTCTGTCTGTATCAACAATTGTCCTGGTAGAAGAAGGTCCCTGAAGGCTATCCAGGCATTCTGTACAGCTAGCATCTCCTTCAAATTTATGTGCAGGTGTGTTTGCTCCTTTGTCCAAACACCCTGAAGACATCTCCCGTTCATGTGGGCTCCCCAGGCATAATCTGAAGCATCTGTTGTCAAAACTTGGTTGGACAGTGGAGGACAAAAAGGCTTCCCCTTGTTCTGTAGACAGGCTTCGGCCCACCAAAGAAACTCTTGCTGGAGACGAGGCAAAATCGTGATCACTGTTTCCAAACTGTGGTAATGCTGAGACCATGCACTCTTGAGGTACCACTGCAGTTTTCTCATATGCAGTCTTGCATATGGTATTAGTAGAATGCAGGAAGCCATGTAACACAAAGCCTGCAGAATTTTTCTTGCAGTCAGCTGTTTCATTGAAGCCAGGTGTCGGAAAGAAGAAGCCAGTTGCACTTTTTTGTCTGGTGTCAAGGAAGCCATCTGGGTTGTAGTACTCAGAAGAGCACCCAGGAAAGTAATCTGTTGTGTGGGTACCAGATTCGATTTCTTTAGATTCACTGTGAAACCGAGGTACTGAAGAAGATGCCCCACAAAAGCTAAATGCCGAAGTAGAGTGTCTTTGTCGTCCGCTTGAATAAGACAGTCGTCCAGATAGGGGTATATTTGAATCCCCTTCTGTCTGCAAAACACCATTACTGGTGCCAGGCACTTTGTAAAGACCCTGGGTGCAGTAGATAAGCCAAAGGGCAGCACAGAGAACTGGTAATGCTTCGAGCCCGCTTTGAAACGCAGATACCTTCTGCACTCTTGCCTTATAGGAATATGCAGGTAAGCTTCTTTTAAGTCCAAAGTCACCATCCAAGCATTCTTGCCCAACATAGACAGCAGCTGCTGCAGAGTGAGCATCTTGAATTTTGGTATATCTAGGAAGCTGTTTAGTACAGAAAGGTCCAGGATTGGTCTCCACGAATTTCCCTTCCTGGGAACCAGGAAAAGTCTGGAATAAAAACCTTGCCCTGTTTCTAAATTTGTCACCAATTCTATGGCCCTCATAGCCAGGAGGGACTGAACCTGCCATTGCGCCTCTGCCCACTGATGATTTGGCAGATCTGGCCAACTGTCGGTTTTGGCAAGGTGTGGAAATGAAATCTGTAACCTCTTGAAACTATGTCCAGAACCCATTTGTCCCAGGTTATGTGGCTTCAGTTTTGATAAAAAAGAGAAATCCGTCCTCCCAAAGGTGCTTCCAGGAGAGGAGCCCCTGGAACCAGAAAGGGAGAGTCATAAACACTGTTTTCGGTAGGGTTGAGACTTATCTTCACCTCCCTTGGGAGAGGGGGCACTCCACTGCCTATTCCTAAAATGGGTCTGTGCCTGTCCCCTACCTCTGGAATGCCTGAATCTGCCTCTCTGAGACCTGTTCGAGCCCAGAAAGGACCAAAGTTTAGCTGGCCAGTGTCTGCTAAATCTAGGAGGTTGCACCTGTAGAAAATCCTTAACGTCTGCATAGATTTGGCTTTGTCCTCCATTTTCTTTAATACCTCTTCAGCTTTGGACCAAAACAGAACATCGTGCTGCAAAGGGGCATCCAAAAGTTTGGCTTTAACCTGATCTGGCAAGCTTTGTTCCTTTAACCAAGCATGTCTTCTAATAACTGCGCTAGTTGTTGCAGCCCTACAAGAAGCTTCCAAAGACTCAAAACCAGAATGCAGGGTATGTTTACCCACCTGTTCAATAGCATGCAATAAATCCTGTAACTCCTGATTATCCGCATCAATAGAAACAGCTGACATCTTTTGTTTAAATACAGACAAAAGGTATTGCTGATACGTCAGCATATGAAATTGACAGTTCAAAGCCCTAACAGACAATGTAGCAGAAGTATAAACTTTTTTACCCCATCTCTCCAAAGCCCTGGACTTTCGGTCAAAGGGAATAGGATTTTTAACAGAGGCCGCTTTAACACCCTTAGGACCCTGAGAAATTGTTTCCGGATCAGGTGAAAGATTCTTAAAAAGAAACTTGTGAGAATCTGGAACCCTATAAAACCTATCCGGTTTGACCGGAGCAGGGGGGAAAGAATCAGGAGAGAGAGAAGCTTCCGAAAAAACATCATCTACAATGTCCAATACAGGGGGGAATAGCCAGAGGCCTATGCTGTGGGAGAAGAAGGAAATCCCTAAGCCTTTTCTTGGATTCAGAGAATTCCTGCCCTTCCCAGTGAAAATGCACCCTCATATCATGCAAAGTTTCACCAAAAGAATAATCCTCAGGAGGAGAAGCTGAAGGAAAGGAATCTTCAGCATCAGAATCCTCATAAGGAGGAAAAGAATAATCCTGCTTAAGGGAAGAAGCAGAAGAAACCGAAATTTGGTCTGAAGAATCATAATCGGACTGTAATCTAGGCTTCTTGTCAGGAGGGGAACGTGAACCCCTGATCATAGTTAAGAGATCTTCAGCCATCCTAAGCATCTGCCTCTGAGGCCTAGGACCGTGATCAAAAGGTGCCTGTGCTTGCCATTTCACTTTAGCTGGAGCCTTAGACTGTGTCTTTGAATGTAAAACTGAATCCACATTTACAGGAAGCTGCGAAGGCCTGAGAACTCCCTCAGAAGCCGGTACCTGCCTACCGGCTCCGGACCCAACTGAGGGAGCAGTATCTGAAGGTCCAGTCCCTGGCAATTCTGAAGACCCCATCGGCGCCACACTGGAGTTGGTACAGGCAATTGGTTCAAAAGAGGCGGATGACAGGGGCTGCAAAGGCGCCTCACTGACGACCGACGAACCAGCAATTGGCAATAACTGAGTAACATCCTTTGCTGTGGACCTCGGAGGCCTGTCTGCATCCTTGCGCCTCTTACACACCCCAGAAGCCGGAAAAGAATCCGAAGACACGTTATAATTAAACCTTTTTCCAAAATAGTAAAAGGCAAAATTATATCTACACCTAATAGTACTCTGATTAAATCTAGCACAAAACGCACAATTAGCAACATCGTGGTCAAGACCCAGGCAGGGAATACAGTAAGAGTGAAAATCCCTATGAGCTATTTGCTTCCCACAAGAAATACAATTATTAACTTTTTCTGACATCTGACTGGAGCAAGAAAAAGACCTCCCCAACGGGGTACTTATCTTATAAAACGAAAATCCTGGGATTAAATCCAAAAACAAACAGGAACAGGCTGACCAGCATCAGTGAACTGCAAAGGGCACCACGCAGCAAGAAAGACTGGGGAAATGGCGTCAGCTGAGGTCTTTATACCTTCTGGCGCATTGACGTCAGGATAAAAGCGACCTCAGCTGATGCCCGATCCAGACTTTGGGACTCTGGCCGATCGGGGGCTGCTGCTGGCAGGAAGAACCCTACAGTCATGACTGCAACAGTGAACCACGAAAGACATCACCTATGAACTCTTAACTTTTCTAACCTGTAAAACCCTTATTGCTATTACACATTTTTTTAAACTTTTGTAATACGTTGAGGCATAGACTGCAAAGAATTGTGATTGTGTTTTTCTGATCAGAACTTTGAAATTGCGTTCTTGACATAGATGTCAGGAGAGTCACCTCTTGATCATTGCTCCTCGGGTGAATTTCTTGGCATCCATGTCTCAAACATATGACGTCTTGATTACGATCAAAGACCTGATCATAATTATGTATGTTTGCACAAACAGTAAATACACATTAATGTTTTCTAAGTTGTTTCACAAAAATCACATTCATCTTGCAAAACCAGAATAGTGAGCAAACAGCAGTTGTTATAAAATATTTCTTACATGCTTAGAAATTTTCTAAAATAACATGCTTTGAATTTGAATTAATTTTCTGAAGGATTCACCAGAAAGTGGCAAATTTTACAAGTAATAAGCCAAATTTATGATGTTCTTCGTCTTCCCTTGCTGCAGTCCTGACTATTGGGTATAGTCCGCGTCCCAGTCGGCCCGAATACCAGAGTATAAGGCTGACGTCGGTCATGGCGCCTTAGACTGACGTCAGTACGTCAGGGTACTAATGCGCATGACCGACGTCATTTCCTCAGTCTTTTTTGCCGCATGGTCCGATGCAGAAGCAATTTTGCGAGTGCAGGTTGGCGTTCTGAGATTTTCCAAACCGGAGTTTCAGACCGAGTACAGAGTTGGCTAAGTAACCCGTTAGAACATTTTGGTTTTTCTTGCCTCAGTATATTACCGGATGTCAGAAAAAGTGAATAACTGTATTTCTTGTGGGAAGCAGATACCGCATAGGGATTATCATACATTGTGTATACCTTGTTTAGGGCCTGAGCACGACGTTGTTGGTTGCCGCTCTTGTGCTAGATTTAATAAGCACTATTAAGAGGAGGCTTGATTGTGCTAGGTTAGTGTTTGGGAAGCGTTGCAATTATACTATGCCGCCGGATGCTCCGGCCTGCTTCATCTAAGAAGCGCAAGGACAAAACAGTGAAGTCTAGGGGTGAGGAACCGGCAGTCCCGGACGCCGGTCCTTTAGAAGGCTCAGGGAGCCAGAGGTTTTGCCAGGAGTCTCTATGGAGTCTCAGGCAGATACTTTACTGTTACAGGATGTGCCCTCTCAGGAAGTAGGCCAGGCTGAGGGGGCTTCTCAGGTAACTGTTCTTCCCTCTCTTCCCAAGGTAGTTAGGGCCTCTCCTTCTGTTTCCAGAGCTTCTTTAGAGGAAGGCCAAGTTCAGCTTCTGTAGGGGCTTCTCCTAGCATTTCGGGCTCTGTGCCTAAGAAACATATGCTTAAAATGGCTGAAGATTTGATTACTCTGATTAGAGGTTCTATGCCCACACCTGATAAGAGGCCTAGGGTGGAACAGGAGTTTGATAGTTTTGAACAGTGTTCACAGGCTTCAGAGTCTTCTGTGGAAGACTTGCAAGAGTTTCCTGCTTATTCTGATTCTGATGTGGATGATTCCACTCCTTCAGCTTCTCCTCCTGAGGATTTTTCATTTTCAGAGACTCTTCACTCCATGAGGGAGCACTTTAAATGGGAAGGCCAAGATTACTCTGACTCCAGAAAAGGCTTAGGGAATTCTTGTTTTGCCTCAGCATAGGCCCTTAGCTATTCCTCCTGTGTTGAATGTGGTGGAGGATGTTTTTGCAGAGGCTTCTCTGAACCCTGATTCCTTGCCTCCTGCTCCTGTTAAGCCTGATAGGTATTATAGGGTGCCCGAAGCTCATAAGTATTTGTTTAAGAGTCCCAGGGCGGACCCAGAAACTGTTTCTCAGGGGCCTAAAGGTGTTAAAGCTTCTGTTGTTAAAAATCCTGTACCCTCTGATAAAGAGGCAAGGGCTTTGGATAGGTGGGGTAAGAAAGTATATACTTCTTCCACTCTAGCCATGAGGGCGTTGAATTGTCAATTTCATATGCTGAAATATCAGAATTATCTCCTTTCACAATTGAAATCTAAGGTGGATGCTTTGGCGGAAGGTATTGAGTGTAAAGAATTGCTGGATTTGGTTCATGTGTCTGAACAAGTGGGTAAGCATTCTTTGCAGTGTGGTTTTGATGCTGTTCAGGCCTCCTCGAGGGTGGCTGCTACTAGTTCTGTTCTTCGCAGACATGCATGGTTGAAGGATCAGAATTTAGCTGAGCATGTTAAGACCAGGATTTTGGATGCTCCTTTACAGTCTGATGTGTTGTTTGGACCGCCTGTGGAAGCAGTTTTAAAGAAAATGGAGGACAAAGCTAAGTCTATGCAGACTGTTAAAGATTTTTTGCAGGTGCAACCTCCGAAGTTTAGTAGAAATTGGCCTGCTAAGGGGTGGACATATCCTGCTTATGGTTCCCAGTCTAGGGGTAGATCTAGACGTGGTAGGGGCAGGGCTCAAGGTTCGTTTAGGCCTAGATCAGACAGTTCACCTGCTCAGACTTCTGGTGAGGGCAGGGGTCAGTCCTTTCGTAAGCAGACCCAATGACCTGCCTTTCAGCTGCCAGTGGACTCTCGTCTGGCAGCTCCTTTGGGAGGAAGATTGTCTCTTTTCAAAGAAAATTGGGATTTAATCACTCAAGACAGATGGGTGCTGGATATCATTCATCACGGGTACAGATTTTATTTCCACACAATGCCCCTTTCAAAGGCATGCCAGATGTTCCTCCTCCACAAAGAAAAGAGGCTCTCAAGCAAGTTTCTCAGTTACTCCAGATAGGGGCTATTCAGCCAGTCCCTGTGTCAGAAAGGGGCTTCGGATGTTATTCTCGCCTGTTCCTAGTACCAAAGAAGGGGAACACGTGGAGACCAATTTTGGATTTATCTATCCTCAACACTTATCTGGACATTCCCAAGTTCAAGATGTTGACGTTACAGCAACTGTTACCTCTGCTGGGCAAGGATCACTGGATGGTAACTTTGGATCTCAAGGAAGCTTACCTTCATGTGCCCATAAGGCTAAGTTGCAGAAAGTATCTGCGATTTCGAACTGGAGATTTTCATTATCAGTTCTCTGCATTGCCCTTTGGCTTATCTACTGCCCAGAGTATTCACAAAGGTTCTGGCTCCAGTGATAGCTTACTTCAGGCTTCAAGGCATTCAAATTTATCCTTACTTGGACGACTGCCTGATTCTGGCTCAAGAAAAGAACACCTTCTACAGCATCTGGAATATGTCATAGCAGTGCTAAGATGCCTAGGGTATTCTGTGAGCGAAATAAAGTCCAGTCTAGTACCCTCTCAAGACATGTGCTTTCTGGGTGTGAGACTGAATACAGCAGCCCAGATGGCCTTTTAACCCCGGACAAACAAAAGAGTCTGTCACTTTACTTCCATCAACTATCTCATCAGTCCGTGCTGACTGCAAGGACAGTCCTTCAAGCATTAGGGTTCATGGCATCTTGTATTCTGGTGCTTCCCAATGCCAAACTGCATATGAGGAAGCTGCAATGGTATCTCAAAATGTATGGACACAGCACTGCCAAGATTTGGACACTGTCATTCAAATAATACCTTGCCTTCAAAAGGAATTCTTGTGGTGGGCTCAGGAATGTCACCTAAACAAGGGACTCTCTGTGACCCGCCAGAGGCAGTCAGATTTTAACGACAGATGCCTCGGACACTGCTTGGGGAGCTCATCTAAATGGAAAGTGGATACAAGACAAGTGGCCTGCCAGACTACAGCATCTACATATCAACATGAAGGAGATGTTAGCAGTCCAGTTTGCATTGATGGCGTTCAAGGAGTTACTTCTTCCAGGGCAGGTGTTGATTCTGACAGACAACACAACTGTCATGTGGTACATCAACAAGCAAGGGGAACACATTCTTATCCTCTATGCAGGCAAGCAATGATTTTATGGGAGACTGCGTTAAGCCTGCAACTGACTCTTCAGGCAAGGTTTCTGCCAGGAGCACAGAACTCCCTAGCAGATGTATTAAGCAGACAAATCATGGATCCCCACGAGTGGAAACTGGATCTTCATGTATTTCAGAAATTGACAGTGTCATGGGGAACTCCAGACATAGATCTGTTCGCTTCTCCACTAAACCACCAGCTGCCAAAGTATTGCACAAAGGGGTTTCATCACACAGCTTGGAAAGTGGATGCTCTGTCTTTCAGTTGGAAAAACCTTCATGTCTATGCTTTTCCACCTCTACCTCTTCTTCCAAAGGTATTACTAAAGGTCAGACAGGACAGGCCAAGGATGATTTTGATAGCTCCAGATTGGCCTCGGCAACACTGGTACCCACTTCTAAGGAGTCTTGTAAAGAAGCCTCCATGGCCTTTACCTCTGATTCCTCATCTGTTATCTCAGAAGGACGGTCATCTGCTCAATGTCAAGCTTCAATCTCTCCATCTCACAGCTTGGCATATTCTGTGTTGAAACATGGAAGGTCTCAGCTTCCTCAACAAGTTTTAAATGTGATTATGGAAGCTAGAAGGCCTAGTACTAGGAGAGTGTACGCAGAAAAATGGAAGAGATTTTTATTTTGGTGTACAGCAAAGAATTTGGAGATTTCAGAGCCTAATTTGAGTGTGGCTCTTCAATATCTTACTGAGTTATTGGACAACGGTTTGTCTTTCTCTTCCATAAAGATTCATGCTGCAGCAATTTCAGCTCACTATGATTGTGACCCACCTTTGTTTCGCATCCTTTGTTCAAGCAGTTTCTTAGAGGGGCAAAGAATATAAGACCCCCACGTAGAGCTCCTACTCCTGCTTGGGATCTCAATTTTGTGTTGGAAAAACTTACTCTACAACCTTTTGAGCGGCAGCTACTGCTGAATTGAAATATTTGTCATGGAAGACGGCTTTTCTGTTGGCTATTACTTCTGCAAGAAGGGTGTCTGAGTTGCAGGCCCTTATGGCAGTAGAGCCCTTTTGATTTTCCATAAGGACAGGGTATCATTACGTACTAATCCTTCCTTTATGCCTAAGGTGGTTTCTAGTGTGGCTTTAAACCAAACTATTCATTTGCCTACGTTTTTGCAGATCCTCAAAATAAAGGGGAAAAGATTTTGCACACTTTAGATGTACACAGGCAATTGCGTTATTATTTGAGCAGGACTAAAGATTTTAGGCAGTCTCAGCAGTTACTTGTTTCTTTTGCTTTAAGTTCACAGGGCAAACCTGTGTCAAAACAAACTATTTCTAGGTGGATTGGCTTTTGCATTGCATTTTGTTATTCCCATCATGGCAAAGAGGTTCCAGCTGGGATTAGGCCTCATTCCACTAGGGCTACTGCCACTTCAACAGCATTTCTAAGGGGTGGCAACTAAGGATATTCTGGAAGCAGCTACTTGGAGTTCAGTGCATACTTTCTCTAGGCATTATCACCTGCCTATATACTCTAAGTCTAGAGCTGGTTTTGCCACAGCTGTTTTACAAGGCATGTTGTCAGCTCCTGCTACTTTATAATTTGCCAGCCTCCTTACCTCTGCTTTGGGATTCTACCCAATAGTCAGGACTGCAGCAAGGGAAGGCGAAGAACATAGTACAGTTTTGTACCTACCATAAATGTAGATGTTCGAGGATTCCCTTGCTGCAGTCCAATTTACCCTCCCTCCTTCCCTCTGTGTTTCAGGGTGGTTGTGTAGGTGCCTTTACATGCTTATATTTTTGTATATATTTTACTGTATATATTGTACATGTTTATTGGTGCAGGTTGTTTTGGGACTTGTCTTTTGGGTCTTCTGACATCTGGGGCAAGAAAAGACTGAGGAATGACGTCCGGTCATGCGCATTAGTACCCTGGCGTACTGACGTCAGTCTAAGCCATGACCGACGCCAGCCTTATACTCTGGTATTCGGGCCGACTGGGACGCGGACTATACCCAATAGTCAGGACTGCAGCAAGGGAATCCTCGAACATCTACATTTATGGTAGGTACAAAACTGTACTTTTCAAAATCAGGGGCATTTGACAGAATCAGGGCAGCCTGAGAGGTACTCCATTCACAAGTATCAACCTCTGAGTGCAAGAATTGGACACAAAGCCAAAAACAGTATGAGGGACAATTTCTCAGTCAGGAACAAACTGAAAATATTGTTCTTACAAAGCAAGAAAAATGTTAGAATAACATTATTACATATGAACGCATTCTGAAGAATTTGTAGTCTGGAACTAAAATGTGTGTCATTATTTAGTGACCAAAATCCTCAACAGTTTTCCAGGAAAATGCAAATTTCACTCTGTCTCTTTCACTCATGTACACACACACACACACACACACACACACACACACACACACACACACACACACACACACACACACACCAAAAACAACAGGAGACACGGATTCTAAAAGTCAGGGACAGATTGGTAATATTGCTGTTACATGCTTAGAAAATTTTAGAATAACATAGTTTGCATGTGAATGCATTTTCTGAATTATATGAAGCCTGAAACTAAAATATCTGTCATTATTTGGTAACTGGAATCCTCAACAGTATTTCTGGAAACCTCAATTTTCATGGTGAACAAAGCACAACTTTGAGAAAAAATCAGTGGAGATGAAAAGTAGGAGTCTCTCATATACACACACACACTCACACACTCACACACTCACACAGTCACACAGTCACACACTCACACACTCACACACTCACACACTCACCCATGCATACACTCACACACTCACACACTCACACACCCACCCACACACCCATGCATACACATGCATAGGTGCATGCTTGTGTGCATACCATGTTTACCAGTCAATACAAATCTATAAGATCCAAATGACACCAACCCCAGGAAAAGAAAACTTCCATATTGTACCACATTCTGTAACTTCCTGAGCATGCATGTGTGTGTACTGACATGTGGCTAACTAGAAGGTCCTGAATTCACATTTAAGGTGAGAGTGCATAGTTACCGTGCACCAGACAGGATTTGATTATTAATTTTAATAGTATACTCTGGCTGATCCTGTTTTTCTGCTTGGCATGCTGTGGACTAAATTGTGACTTGCAGGCCACCTGTTGACCATCCAGATCGTGGCATTTTTGAGCTTTTCCTCCAGGCTTTCACTGAAAATGGGCTTTGCCCAGTTGGACCTTCACAATCGGCAAAGGCAAATAAATAGTGTGGTGTCACCAGAACAGTATTTGGTACTACTCAGGAAAAAGTGACACCTCTGTCAGCAGTATGAGCTACCACGCAGGATAAAGTGACACCTCTGTCTGTCAGCAGTATGTGGTACTTATCGTGATAAAGTGGCATCTCTGTCTGTTGGCTCTGTCAACAATGGAAGTAGGTTCATAGGTAGGTACTAGGCTATCAGCCCTAGGGCCTATATAATCCTAGCCATAAAGATTCCCTGGCTTTCTCCATCCAAAAAATTATTTTCCTGTGCCCCTGTCGAGCAGAGTCACAGAAGTGATCCCCGGGGTGAATTTCCTATTTCCCATCCAATCGTCAAGATTTTTCTTAAAGAGGGCTAATGAGATGCTCTGCTTGACATGAATGGGCAGTCTGTTCCAGAGTGTGGGAAGTCTCTGGGACAGGAACCCATCCCTCCAGCATGTTTTGTTTATTGTGGTCCCTGTAGCATGTGACTCGGACGGTTGAGATTTCTAAGTGTAGTATGTCCAACAGCTCTGGGTTTGACATGGCATTGTATGTTAGACAAAGATCGCCTCTGAGTAGGCGATATGCGATGGAGTAGAGCTGGAGTTTTTTGAGACAGTCTGCATACGACATCTGTTTGAGGCCAGTGATCCTGTTTGTGAGGTATTTCTGCGGCCGTTCCAGTTGTTGTAAATGTCTTGTGAGGTACATACCGAATGGGGCATTGTACTCTATAATAGGTCTAGTGAGGGATGAGTAGAGAGGAACAATGACCTCCTTTTTTCTGGATGAGAAACCTTTTGTAATGAGGTGTGCCACGTAATAGGATTTCCTGACCACTGTGGTGATGTGGTTATCAAAGGAGAGACTACTGTCCACAGGTGTCCCTAGGTCTCTTATTACACTTTCGGTGTTAAGAGGACTACCACCTCTGTGGTAGTACAAGGGCACAGGGCTATTCCCAAAGGGGATAACTGGGCATTTTTGGCATTAAGCTTGAGGCCATGGCTTTTACAGCAGGCATCTGTCTCAGTGAGGCCCTTTTGTAGAATGTCCACATCATTTGGGGATTCAGTAATGGCTCCCAGTTTGCAGTCATCTGTGAACTTTGTTAGCTGTAGACCCCCTGTGTTGGCCTGAACTTCAGAGAAGTAGATGCCAAACAGGAGGGGACCCAGGATTGAGCCCTGTAGTACTCCACTTGTCACTGGTCTGGAGTCAGATTCGGAGTCGGCTACTTTCACGGTGTGAGTTCGGTCAGTGAACCAGTTGGCAACCCTTCACGTGATGTAGGGATATTTGCCCAGTTCATAGCGATTATCTACGATTCCAGAGTGGAGGATGGTGTCGAAGGCCTTGGCAAGGTCTAGATAGGCTGTGTGAACCACCGTACCCTCATCCACAGCTCTGGTGACTGCTTCAAAGAAGTCAGTCAAGTTTAGGGGACATGATCTACCTTTTATGAACCCTAACTGGGTGGGGTTCAGAGTTTGAAGGTTACCTATGTCTTTGTTTATAAGTTCCACGATGCTACGTTCCATGGCCTCGCAGATCAGGCTTGTCAGGCTAATGGGGCGGTAGTTCCTGGGGTCCGTAGTGGATCCCCCCCTTGTGGAGTGGGATAACTGTAGCTGTGCGCCATTCAGTAGGCACAAAGCCTGAAGTGAGGCTGTGATTGAACATGGTACTTTGGTGGGATGCCAGTTCATTTTCTAGTTAATTAATTTTCTAATTCATGCAGAACACAGCTCGGGATGTTGTCTGGTCCCGTGGATGCGGTATTCTTGGCTTTGGAGAGGGAGGTTTTTACCTGTGTGGCCATGATTACCGGGACTTTGCATTCTTCCAGTATTGAGATGGGCCCTTTAACGGGTGAGAGGGGGGTGAAATTAGCACCGAACCTATCTGCCAGGATGTTGGCAATATCCCTGTGCGTTTCCATTTTTTATGGCCGTAGAAGTTTGAATGGTACCATGTAGGGCCAACAGCTGTCAGATATGGCTTTATGTACTCACTGGGCATTCGAAAATGCTATAATGATGCCACAAACAAATGCAATGACATTAGTTATGCATTTGTTAATTTTCAGTGACAATGTGGAAACAGAAACATACTTATGAAAGAGATGTAAAAAAAGTAACTGCTAAATTTTTAGTGCAGCAAAATGCAGCATTTTCCTACGAATTGTAGAAGTTGGCACAAAACAACATATGAAATTAAGATAATAGCCATGGATGTACTAATACTTTCCACAGAGTTACTAATTGTAACATGTTAACTATTTGAAATACCGACTTTCTGTGAGAATAAAAAGCACAGATTAAACAAATGAATGTCTCAAAAAAAAAAAAAAAAACAGCAAATCCTATAAAATAGTAAGATACATGATATGAGCAGTAAAATACATGTGTTGCAAAACTCTAAATAATAATGTTTGAGCCTTGAATGTATTATATAATTTTTGTAGAGGTACTAGTAGTTAAGTCATATGAACAGGCTGACAGTTAATCTTTCAAAAGGAAATCCAAAAAACACTGCTGATAAAACTTTTCCACCTATCCCCAAACATAAAGCTGGTGCATACACACTGCTACATGTAAATATTGGCAAATGTAAACAGAGAAACTGGGACTGTCGCTTTCATTTCAGCTGTGGCACCGGTCACTTTATATTATTTATTTGTCTTTAATAGTTTCAGGTTTTACTAATTTGGATTTTTGCATGCACACATGTATCATAGTATGTGTGCATGCATGTTTAGGTATTCAACTGGTTGAACTGGTCTGAATTCATCTTTGAGGAAGTGGGATTTAATTAAGTATTGTTTTGTCTGGCTGGATGTGGAGCCAGTCTTCTCTGGAGAATCTACTGATCAGGTTTGTTGAGGAGGGATAGTTGATTGAACTAGGTTTAGAAAAAACTAATGTGCAGCTCTGGAGTTAAAACTATTAAGTGTGATTCTAGCTTATTGTATTTTACTTGAAATAATTATTGCAGCCTGTGAACTGTTTGTGTGATTTTTAGTGTCCGGCTTGTTATATTATTTTTACTTTAAAATATTGAGCTACACTAATTGCTCTTATTAAGATCATTATGCACACAGTGATCTTATACACATACTTTGTATGTGGTTACACTCTGATAACTGTGAGTAGATATTAAAAAAAAACTTGATTAGAACTGTTATTAAAGGGCTCTCTGTTATAATTATGTGATTTGTAAGTGTGCGCATCATAATTATGAGTAAAAAAAAAAATCGAAAACACAGGAGAGCAGCAAATGTCGAACATTGCCGTTCTCTTTAAAAGTTTTTTTTTTTTTGCAAGGGAGGAAGCACTCATGCCCTTAATGTGCAAGATCACCTCTCCTGCAAACTATGTACTTACCAACTTTGAGAGATTGCTATACCTCAGAGGATAAGAGAATATTTTAAACCTTAGGGGAATGGGAATGTTTAAGAAAAAGTCCATCTCTCAGACTTAGTATATATAAGCCTACATTTTTTTATCAGTCTCTTTGCTTTGGAATGTGACCTAGGAATCTTGAAATATGAAATGGTAACCATTTAAAGGGACGGTCTTCTGGTCTAGTTTTCCAGTGATGCTAATGTACTGTGATGGAGCATTGGCTTGATTCTTCATACACAATGGTGGGGAGGGAGGAATCAGAAATATTGGCATAGTGATTAAGGTGTTTACCTTACAGACACAAGGTGCAGGGTTTGATTCTCACATGGGGTAATTGTCTAGGCTTAAAATGGCCCCCAAAGGTAGTTAGCCTAGTACTAATATATGAACCTATATATGTGCTCATTCTAAGGAGGCTGCCTTTATTTTACTTTGTGAGTAGGCCTGTTAGACACAGACATGCCTTTTCACATAGGTGATCCTGAATCACTTGCTGAGTGTAGCACATACATGGAAGCTGGCAGAAACAAATACAGGTCTACATTGTATTGTTAATAGGTAATAATCTCATCCCTCTGTGCAGCCTGATTTTCACAGCTGATAGAAGGATGGGCATTTTGTTTCCTGTGTACATTAACATCTGCCAGATGACACGGGCAGTGCATGTTTGGCAGCAGGAATTCTGTGGGGCTGAGCAAACACTGGGCACAGTGATACAGTGAAGTGGCATTGTTAACCTGCAGGAAGAGGCTTTGCAGTTTGGTTCTGTACTGGAGTACCTTCTGTGTGGAGCCTGATGAGTTCCCTGTGTTTGAATGGGTTTCTCTGGGGGCTCTTGATTTCTTCCCACATCCCAAAGGTGTGTATTGGGTGGAGTGTCGATTTTAAATTGGGAATAGGTATATGTGAGATATGGGGAAAAGGCCTGGCATACTAAACTCTGTGGATGGTGTTTGCTGTTCATGGGGTCACCGTAGGGGTCGGGGACAACCTAGCATCATTGATTGGCGGGATGGAGTAGACAATGATGCCTAAATCTCATAACATCATTACTTCTCCCAGAGAAAAGGGCTAGAGATTTATAGCTGGGTGTATGTTACGCATTGCTTTGCAAGAGACAGATTGCACCTGTCTCCCCAAGGCTTTCGGATACTGGCCAAGGCTCTTGCTGCCCCCATAGGGCCTTTTTTAGGCAAGGCTCAAAAGTCAAACCCACCTCCATAAGCAGCACAATTAACAAAAAACTGAGGGTTATGCTACTCAACGGCAGGAGTTTAAATCTCAAAATGCACTCGAAGCACTGCTCAGTATGGAGAACGCTGAAATCTCTACAGTAACTGAAACCTGGTTCAAGGCTCCAGAGAGCACCTCAGCACTACCGGGCTGCAACTCATACCACACATTTCGGCCACAGAACATGGACCGAAACAAAAAAGTAGGAGGGTGTATCCATATTCATCAAGGATACCTACACCTCCAGGTTAGTGGCGCAGCATGATACCTCTGAGATCATCCATGTGCAACTAACATCGGGCATATCTGCAATGCAAATTGTGGCCTGCTACAGATCACCCTCCATGACCCAGGACCACCACTCCACCTTTCTGGAGACACTGGAAAACATGAAGGTCCTACCAAACACCCTGATATTGGGTGATTTCAGTTACCCTATCATTCACTGGGAAAACTACTCAAGTACAAATTCCTAGGCCCAGCGCTTCCTGGAATTCATCAACTCAAACGCCCTGGATCAGCTGGTAAACTCCCCTACCAGAGGTGAAAACATATTGGACCTGGTCATCACCAACATGGGCAACGTGTTCCACACCGGAGGTCAACCCATCACTTGTTAGATCAGACCATAAACTAATCACTCTGGATGTCCGCACCCCACCACCACCCCCAACTAAGGAAACCACAGTAAAAACTTTTCTAAAGGAAACTTCGCCTTACTTAAGACAGAAGTGGTAAGTTTCACAGCCCCCCATGCTAAAAGATAACGCTGCCCAAGATGCAGAAACCTTTACAAATACATTCTATGAGCACCTACAAGGATGCATGGATTGTGCCATCCCTAGCAAAACCAAGACTCACTCCTCTAAGAGAAGGAAACCAGTTTGGTGGACCCCTGCAATAAACAGGCTGTACTAGAAGGAGGAAACTAGTTCAGAAAAAAATCAAATCCCAAGAAGGAAAGACATCCCTGATCAGTATCCGTAAGAAACTAAGGTCCCTCATGAAATCATCCAAGGCTAACTTTGAAAGAAAAATAGCCAAGGATTTAAAAGATAACCACAAAGCCTTCTTTAGCTATGTTAAGAATCTAAGTGGCAACTCGCAGATATGCACTGAACTAGTGCAAAATAGCACAAAATATACTGAACCTACTGATATTGCCAACATCCTGGCAGATAGATTCAGTGCAAACTTCACCCCCCCTCTCACTTCCAAAAGGGCCCACAAAATACTGGAAAAGTGTAGTGTCCCAAAAATCACAGACGCACAGGTGAAAACAGCCCTTTCAAAAGCCAAAAACACAGCGTCAGTGGGACCAGATGGTGTCCCAGGCTGCGTCTTGCACGAACTACAGAACAAACTAACCCCCCACCTAAACGCACAGTTCAACCTCAGCCTCTCCACAGGCTACATGCCCAAAGAATGGTGCACAGCAACGGTTATTCCTCTCCACAAAGGAGGGGCCTCAACTGACCCTGGTAACTATCGCCCCATAAGCCTGACTAGCCTGGTCCGCAAGGCTATGGAGCGCATCATCATGGAACTCATTAACAAAGACATTGGGAACCTCCAAACACTTGACTCAACCCAGTTCGGCTTTGTTAAGGGAAGATCATGCCTACTAAACCTGGTTGACTTCTTCGAGACAGTCACCAAGGCCATAGACGAGGGAAAGGTGGTTCACACAGCCTACCTTGACCTCGCCAAGGCTTTCAACACCATACCCCACTCGAGTATTACAGAAAAACTCACCAGCCTGAACATAAACTCCTACGTCACGAGATGGGTTGCCAGCTGGCTTACAGACAGAACTCACATGGTAAGAATAGCCGGCTCCAGGTCCGACTCTAAACCAGTCACAAGTGGTGTCCCACAAGGCTCGGTCCTGGGACCTTTACTGTTGGGCATATACTTCTCAGAAGTACAGGCAAACACAGGAGGACTATGGCTAACCAAGTTCGCCGATGACTGCAAACTGGGAGCCATAATTGACTCTCTGGCTGGCACTGACATCCTCCAAAAGGGTCTTACTGAGATGGACACCTGGTGTCAAAGTCATGGCCTCAAGCTAAATGCCAAAAATGCATAGTCATCCCGTCTGGGGAAAAACAAAACAATCACGAATTACCATATAGATGGCAGCCCCCTTAATACAGAAGAGGTAATAGATCTGGGGACCCAGGTAGATAGTAATCTCTCCTTTGACAATCATATTGCCAAAGTAGTTAGGAAATCCTTCTATGTGGCCCATCTAATTACTAAAGGGTTCACATCTAGTAATAATGAGGTTATAGTGCCCCTCTGCTCGTCACTCATTAGACCCATCATAGCGTACAGTGCCTTATTTTGGATGTACCTCACAAGACACTTCCAACAGCTGGAAAGACCACAGAAGCACCTCACCAAGAGGATTACTGGCCTCAAGCATATGTCCTATGCAGCCCGACTGAAAAACCTCCGGCTGTACTCATTGGCATATCGCTAACTCAGAGGTGTTCTGTGCCTGACTTACAAAGCCATGTCCAATTCAGAATTGATGGACATGCTCCACCTAAAGAAATCCAAGTCACTACGAGCCACGCGCTCTAGTGAGCTAAACCTCGCCACAACAATAAATAGAACATGTTGGAGGGATAGATTCCTGTCACAGAGTCTCCCCATGCTTTGGAACAAAATTCCAAATTACATCAGGCAGAGCCCCTCACTGACACTCTCTTCAAGAGAAACCTTGACGAATGGATGGGTAACAGAAAATACACCCCTGGGATCACTTCATTGGCTCTGCTTGACAGAGGATCAGCTAATTAATCAATGGGGCAGTGAAAGCCGACACACTCTGGCTAGGCTTATAAATGCCCTCAGGCAGATAGCCTAGTACCTACCTATGAACCTAAATTCAGTACTACTACACAACTTGAGTGCCTCCAGGCTATGATAGAGTGGCATGGGATCCTTCATGTAAGTGTATTCAGAGTGGGGCTGTCCTAGTCAGTCGGTTTACATGACGTTATATGTGAATTATACATCACAGACAGGGTAGGTAATTTTGTGTGGAGTCTGCATGTCCTCCCTGTGGTCGCTTGGGTTTTCTCCGGGTGCTCTGGTTTCCTCCCACATCCCAGAGACATGCTGTAGTGGATTAGACATTCTAAATTGGCCCTAGGTGTGAGTGCATGCATTTGTGTGACTTCTGTGAAAGGTTGGGCACAGGGCTGGCAACTCGACATCGTAAAAAAACTCCACTGTCAATCATGAGCGGACAAGTGATCCGCTCTGGTGACCTCTAACTGGGAAAAGCCGAAAGAAGAAGGCAGGGTAGGTAATGATGGAATGGGGGGTCTATGGTGACTTCTGGCACATTTAGAAAGTGACCCTTAATTGTTCCAGAATCAAGGCGGGCAGATGTTAGAAGTGAACAAAAGTACATTAACAATCCACATAGGTAATGAAATTGCTGGTAAATTCATAGATGGTTACTAGGCATGTAGACCACTGAGGAATTTAGCGAAGTTAATTCGGAGCACTACCTAGTTAAGTGACTTGCTTAAGGTCACACAACAGGTAAATGAACGCTAAGGGACTCAAACCCTGTGCCACAGGAGGCAGCTCATTAACATCTCATGGCCTTGAAGCTCTGTGCTAGCTGCCAGTAGCACAAAGCCTATTTGCAGTACTGGCTGCTTGGTTTCCAGATGTGTCCTTTGGTTCTTAGAAGTCAGACAGGGGAAGGGGAATTGTTGCTGGCTGGCTGGCATGCTCTCCTTTTTTGGGATGAGTGGTGAAAGGGAGGGTACATCCAGACTTTACATGCTCACCTTCAAATGAAAATGAGCAACATATTAAAGGAGCAGTGAAGGCAGACATAGTACTGGCATGTGTACAAAAAAAGAGTAAAGCATAGTAAATACATATTTTTTCTCTGCATAGATATCTTTTAATTCATCTAGAGTTTTGTGTGTACTTCGGAATGTCTCATTTTCATCAGAGACAGTGTAGGGGCCATATCATGGACTAAAGCAGACATTGTGTATGGTCTTCACTTTAAGCGATATAAAAAAAAAAGTTTAATATTTACAGTCTAGAAAGAAAGGAGGTTGGGAGTATGGTAGAAGCAACTGAGTACCTGAAGGTTATCTACAGAGTCAAAGTGTGCAAATTCTTTCAAAAATTAAACATAAAAGTATGAGATATATTAGTACAGGATAGTACAATTTTAAAGTTATAGGTTCATAGGTAAGTACCAGGCTAGTTGCCCATGCAGGTAATTTTTAGGCCTAGCCAGAGTCCCCTTTTGTGTTCAAAATGGAAGGCTAAATGTGGATGTGAAGAACTGTGGCTGAAGACAAGGTGGTTCATACAGCCTACCTTGATCAGCCCAAGGCCTTTGATACCATTCCCCACTCAGGAATAATAGAAAAACTTACTAAGCTAGACATCAACCCCTATATTGCTAGGTGGGTTGCAAACTGGCTCACAGATAGAACCCACAATGTGAAAGTAGCTGACTCCAAGTCAGACTGTCGACCAGTCACGAGTGGAGTCCCACAGGGTTTGGTCCTGGGTCCTCTCCTGTTTGGTGTCTACTATTCTGAAGTCCAGGCCAAAACAAAGGGACTCTGGCTGACAAAGTTCACAGACGATTGCAAGTTGGGAGCCATAATTAACTCCCCAAGTGATGTTGATGTCCTACAGGAAGGCCTCACTGAGACCAATGACTGGTGTCAGAACCATGGCCTTAAGCACAATGCCAAAAAATGTGTCGTCATCCCCTTTGGGAAAAACCTGGTTCCCATGAATTACTACATTGATTGTAGTCCACTGAACACAAAAGGTGGCATAAAAGATCTGGGAACACAGGTTGACAGCAACTTTCCTTTTGACCACCACATTGCCACTGTGGACAGAAATTAATATGTGGTACATCTCATTGCTAAGTGTTTTGCATCCAGGAAGAAAGAGGTCATTGTCTCCCTCTACTCTTCCTCATTAGGCCAGTCATCGAGTACAATGCCCCATTTGGCATGTACCTCACTAGACATCTACAATAATTGGAGAGGCCGCAAAATTACCTCACAAAGAGGATCTTAGGCCTTAAAAACTTGTCCTATATGGACAGACTCAAAAAAACTCCAACTACTCTCTGTCTCATATCGCCTACTTAGAGGCGATCTCTGCTTGACTTACAAAGCCATGTCTGACCCAGCTCTGTTAGAAATGCTACATCTAAAGAAATCCCAATTCCTCCACACTACACGCTCCAGAGACCTCAACTTCATTACCAGAATCAACAGAGCAAGCTGGAGGGACAGGTTCATAACCCAGAGACTGCCCATGCTATGGAATAGACTTCCCATACATGTCAAGCGGAGTGCCTCACTGGCCGTCTTCAAGAGAAATCTTGATGAGTGGATGGGAAATAGAAAATTCACCCCAGGGATCACTCCAGTGACTCTGCTTAACAGAGGCACTGGGAACTAAGGTCGGGTGGCATGATGCCAGGGTAATCCTATGGGCTAGGGTTTTAAAGGCTTCAGGGCCATTAGCCTAGTACTCACCTATGAACCTATAAGAAAGTTTTATTTTCTTTATTTCAGAGAAATGGTGACTGATGACTAAAAAAATCGTGCATAATGTAGTAACGGAATTTAGGAATGCATGGATGGATCACATAAGGCATTTATATCAGATGTAAAAAAATGTTAAGAAGGATGCCTTCTTAAACATATGGGCAGAATACGTGACTATTTCTGTGCTTATGTAATATTAAAATGTTTGTTCCTTTAACCAAGGAGCCAACAAAGGCAGAGACTGAAGTGTGTATGTGCCTTCCAGTTATCGTGTCTGCACCACATGGGTATGTTTTTCATTTATGCACAGCACACTAAGTATAGTGGTGAGGCATGGTATAATGCATTTTACATACAGAGCCATAACTGCCCAGTACATGCTTCCCTTCCCACGAGAGGAAGCCGTGTGTAGGGGAGGAGGCTAGCAGCATGATACAAGTTATTTATGATGAGCCAGAAGCTTGAGGCCAGATGCGACTCTGGTGCTAAAAATGAAATATAAAAATAGGTTACTCATTGGCAGGAGCAGAAAGAGAGCGAGAGAGACTTCTGCATCCATACAAAATATGTCTTAAGAGTATGGTACATATTTTCAAACACTGTTATTAAACTTTATATTTCATTAGCAGCAGCATTGAAGATGGTGAAATTGCAATTTAGTCTATCATCTGCTCATATATTCAGTATGGCCAGATCCTTAGAATTATGTCATTAGTAAGGCAATAATATCCATCCCCATGAACTTACAACTTCAGTTTACTACAGAATTACTGATTAAGTCAAGGTACTGCACAGCAGGAAACAACAAATTTTCAGCTTGATTCTATTTTTTTCATCACCAAACCTTGCCACCGTCTGCAGCAGTATGATTTAACCAAACTATTTCTGCCAAGTTCTTTACTGCTTCTCAGTTTGATTACAGCTCATGTATTCTCTAACTGTCCATTCTGCAAGCTTTTTATTTACAGTTTGTTTTAGCTTGGCATTTTATACTCTTTGGTATATGCCTCTAGGAAACTCATTCCTGTCACTGACAGACAGTCAAGATATCTTCTTTGCTTGGTTTTATACCGTTACTTAGTCAGGAGCTCTTCTTTTTCACCGTTTTGGTCAAGCAATCTGTTATTGCAGGAAAAGGATTCTAGAATGTCCTTCATCTCTGAGAAGTAGGTGGGTAGAACATCAGCATCACCACCATTGTAAGGATATGGATAAGGCTGATGCAAAGAGGGTAAGTCCAGCCATTCCTGTCAATGACAACCTGTGGACTTCTAATGGAGCTAATGTTCCCTTACATGTACTCCCAATGTTGGGTTACCAGGTCCTTGAGGGGAGGTCTCTGAACTTCATATGTTATGTTTGTCTTGATTGTCTCTAAATTTCATCTTTTGGTGTAGTAATTTCTTCTATACCAAGCTGCAGGACATAGTTTTCCTTGCATATTGATGGTGCATATCATGGTCTTCTTTTCATTGTCCATTTTGGCCAGGGAGATAGGCATTGGTACCATATTGTTCATGTTGCTCCTTTCTGTGTACCATACTTCAGATATGTACTTGTATTGACTTTCATGTGTTGTATGTTTTTTTTTTCTGTATATTGTGTGGAGCTTTTCTCCCCGGGCCTCTACTGAAAATGGAAATATATCCAGCTATACTAGCCCGGTCAACAAATGTAAAATAAAATAAAAAAATAAATAAATAAATGTGGTGGCTTAGGTTTCAGTTGCAGCCACTGATTCTGATTTGTCACTGTGTGATGTTTCTAGTGCTAATCCTATATTTGTTTCCTCCATCGTTGCCAGACATTGCTTGGTCAGATAGGTTTTTATATGGTCTCCCAGCCAGTAAGTAACTGGGTCAAGGGCTGTTGACAGCCCTCTCTTTTATTGTATAATTATTTTTAATTTTTCCGCTTGATGTGTGTTCATCTTCTAGGCTGAGACTTAAATTAGACCAGTGGGATCAGTGGTCTACCCAGGTTACCAAACTGTATAAATAAATAAATCATGGTTATTAATGGTCACTGGAAATTCATCTGCTAGCTTAATGTCAGCCTTGCACCTAGTATCAGCCACTTTATTTTTTGCAAAAGTTGGAATTTGGTTCTTTCTGAAAGCTCTGGCATTGTCTTTCCTTTCATTAGTGGCTTGGAATCCAGTTTATGTCCACCAGAAGCAGATCCTGGTCAGTAGTGTTTCTAATTAATGGTGGCACAAGGTCAGCTACCTCAGTGTTTTCTAAATTATCTGATTTTGTGTCACCAGATAACTTCACTGTTCCAACTCTCAGTACATTGGTTTACCACTGTTCTGCTCATGCAGGCTCAAGGTCCACTTATGGTGCCATCTCTGGTTCATTTGCCTTAAGGGGACTTCATTGCTTACCCCACTTGCTTAGAAGGTTGAACCTATTCTTGGGTTCTAGAGCTCCAGTCAGGCTATGGCTAGGGCACATAAGATTGGTTAACTGACATCACAGTGGTGATTTGGTGGAGCCTGTTCCACCTTTTCAGAGGCTGTTGAGCAGGATTTTCCAGAAGTGGCAGACCTGGTTCCTCCTTTTTAAAGTCTGGTGAGAGGAGGATCTTCTAGAAGTGGTGGAGCTGTTTACTTATTTTCAGAGTCTGGTGAGAGGAGGATCTTCTAGAAGTGGTGGAGCTGTTTACTTATTTTCAGAGTCTGGTGAGAGGAGGATCTTCCGGACATGGAACAGCTCGTTCCTCCTTTACAGAGTCTGGTGTACGTACGTGGCAGAGCTGTTTTCTTCTTTTCAGAGTCTTGTGACAGGAGGATCTTTCAGACATGGCAGAGACACTTTCTTGCCAAGAGATGAATCCTGAAGGCCTGAACAAGAAAACAGCTTACAAAAGGGGTGGTTTAGGTTTTCTTTCAACATCAAACAAAGCAACTGTAATTTGAGCAGACTTTATGACTCTGTGTCTAGACACAATCCTGATTATTTATTTTGAGCTTCTGTAACCAAGACTTTGATAATTTTGTTTTAGCAAATTGTCATTTTCACATACTTAGAGCAACAGCTAGGTCATATGGTGTCTTTAGACTGGCACCTCCTTTTAACTTGAATTTGAGGACCAAAAAAAAAAAAAAAACTAAGTGAGGCTGTAGCAATGAGCTTTATGCTTTATGCAATCTCCTTGCTACAATTACTACGTTACTGCCATTCATTTAAAAGAAGCAGTAATTTACAGTAGACTTTTACAAATCTTTTAAATTGTTTCAACTGCATCCTGAGACACCCAACTAAGATAAGCATATTTTCTTGATTTATTGAACTTGTACTGACTTTATACAGGGATCACTACTGTTTTGGAGCATTTTAAAACATTTATTTTATTTTGTGGCAAAATGGTAATTTATTTGTTCAGTTTTCTAGTTCTGTTTGCCTCCTTATCGCCTTGCAGAAGGGCAAATTATCTAGGGACTTGGTTGTTTGGTGGTAGTTTGCTGTTTAATCTGCACTTGAGAGCTGTTTTTGCTGTGCTTTTATATTAAGAAATTCTAGGATCATCCATTTTGTGGCAGAAAGTGTTTATCTGGTCTCTCTGAGTTGGGAAGTACACCAGGAAGCTCAAAGTGTGGTTATTAATTGGGCATAGGGGTCAATTTTCAAATTTTTTTAATCTGCCATAATTCAGGAAAGTTTGTGCAGAGCTGCCCACCAAGCAGCAGTGGTTAGCAGTGCCCAGTATAGTAGCAAATGCTTAGACAGTAAAATCTCCCTATAAAGTTACAATTGGGTCCGAAATCTGTTTGTGTGGCATTGTGCGAAATTGAGCTTACGGCAACTAACTTGTTCACTGAATAAACTCCTGTATCCTAGCATTCTAAAACATCTTGCCCTTAATCCCTGAGCTACCCTAGGAGACCTCTCTTAAAACCTGATCCTTAATCCTATACAGCCCACCCTATTCCATGTCCAGACAACATGGATATGCAATTTCCAAATGTCTCTGTGGCCAATTTGGTAGATTTTGACTTTGAAAGGTGATGTTACAGCCATCAAATCTTCTCGGACAACCAGTTTGTCAATAAAGAAGGTAATACCGTATGTGAAAGATCTTGTTGTCAGGAATACCCACACTACATTCCTCACACACACTACTTACCACTCAGATATTCTTGTGATGAGGCACTTATAGGAAACCTTCCTGAATCTCAAAGGCCTCCAAAGCCACCTAATGGCATCACTGCTTCTCAGAAATCACTAAAACACACCAAAATCAATGCCAAAAAATCTCACATAAGCCCACATCCATTGGTCCCACAAGAGGAAAGTCCATAAGGCAAGCATATACTTTACCTAATACTCTTGTCATTGGGGACTCCATTGTGCATCACACAGATGTCCCACTCACCAGGTTTGACAAGGAGAAGACAGCAGTTAGTTGGCTTTCTGGAGCCAGGATTTGTGATATCATGCATGCACTCAAGTCACTACATCCCAGGTACTAATATGATTCTGGTATACTCCATGTGGGTGTACACGACCTGAGGTGTACCTTACTGGACTATACGAAAAGAGTAGTAATAGATCTCTAGGAATGTATGTCACAGATATGAACCTTGCATTGTGCAGCATTCTACCTGCACCAAGGATGATACTACAGTATGCACATAAATGACTGATTTTAATAATTGGCTTAATTTGTGGTGTCACTCCAGGAGAATTCAGTATCTGTTCGCATGGGAGTACATGGTTAAAAGACCAATTTGCTTTGCCAAGAATGAGCTGCACCTGTTCCTCCTAGGCTTTTGGATATTGGCTAAAACTTTATTCACCCCATAGCTCCTTTTGTATGCAATACCAAAATGATACAACTACCAACATAGTGAAAAAGTCTGCAAGCAACCTTAAGATGTTACTGCTCATTGCTAGGAACCTACTCCAGAAAGTGCAAGGCTGCAGTGCCGTCCACACATTTAGACCAACAACAGCACATTCTGGGGCCAAAGGTAGAGGTGTCTCGATCTATGTTGGCAACAAGCATACCTCTAGGTTGGTTATACAGGACGATACCATGGAGTTCGTCCACATGCATACCAACATTGATAAGGTCCCTCACTGTATTATGGCCCGCTACAGGTCACACTCTGTCTCTAGAGTCTCATGACTCTTACCTAAACCTACTAGAGGCATTTACCATCCAACCAAACACCGTATTCATGGGTGACTTTAACTACCCCTGTATAGACTGGGAAATTACACTGCCTCAGATTCACAGGAGCAGCAATTCCTGGACTTTATTAGAATAAACACCCTGGAACAGGTAGTGCACACTGCAGCCAGTGTGTCAAGCATACTGGATCTGGTACTCCCCAATGTGGGAGAGTGTTACACCCCCCCCCCCAGTCACGTCCTCACTAGTGAGGTTGTATCACAAAGCTGTCTCCTTTGATGTAAAAATAAACCCAGAAAAACCTGCTAAATTAGTAACAGTAGCCATTCTAAGGCAGAGTACGTCTTATTAAGTGACAACATTTCAAAATTCAAGGCTTCCCTAACCTTGAGACCTTAGCTAGCTGTACAGAATTATTCACAGAGTCCATATGTAGACATGAAAATGGTTGCATTGAGGCTAACAGACTTAAAAAAATAAACCCAAAACAAACACTAAAAGCAAACCCCAATGGGGAATCCTCACCTAAGCAAGGGATATAATAAAAAAAGAAAACTCATGCACAAAATTGGGTAGAGCAACTATAAGACAAGTGCTCTGTTATACAATTAAACAAGGAACTAAGAGGTCTAATTAAGTCCACCAAGGCCAAGCATGAAGTCAGAATAGCCTCAACAGCTAAGGATAATCACAAGATCTTCTTCAGCTATGTTCAGAACCTGAAAAATAACACATACAGCAGTGTGCTGAACTGGTGGTGAATGGTGCTACCTTCACCAATCAGAGAGACCTAGAAAATTTGCTGATTAGCTCAGACTTCACCCCCGCTCCACCAGGTGATATTCCCTCCAACATAGTTTTCTCGACTATTAGCAGGGACCAGGTGCTGGTGGCACTCACTAAAGTCAAGATCACTGCTTCCGTGGGTCCTGACAACATCTCCCATTGCCTCCTGAGCAGTCTTAAATACGATCTATCAGGACCATTTGAGACCCTCTTTCGCTACAGCCTTGAGACAGGCTATGTTGTAAGTGAATGGAGGACTGCCAAAGTCATTCCCCTACATAAGCATAGGCCATCAATTGACCCAGGGAACTACAAACCTATCAGTCTAACAAGTCTAATGTGTAAAGCCATAGAAAGAGTTTTCATGGAAATGATAAACAAAAACATTGGCAACCTGCAGACACTAGACCTATCCCAGTTTGGCTGTGTTAATGGAAGGTCATGCCTACTTAAGCTGGTTAGCTTCTTTGAGAGGATCACCAAGGCAATGGATGAGGGTAGAACAGTGCATACTGCTTATCTTGACCTGGCCAAGGCATTTGATACAATACTCCACACAGGCATTGTTGACAAGCTCTCTGAGCTAGGCATTTGCCCTACATAACTTCCTGGATTGCCAGCTGGCTCACAGATGATACCCAAGAAGTTGTGATCGATGAGGCCACCTCCCCCAATTGACCAGTCACCAGTGGAGTACCTCAAGTCTCTGTACTGATCCCACTCCTATTTGGCATCTATTTCTCGGAAGTCTAGACTAACATTCAAGACCTCTGGTTCACCAAGTTCACAGATGACTAAGTTGGGAGCTATTATAAATTCCCTCAAGACACCAACATCTTGCAAGAGGGTTTAACTCCGACAGATGTCTGGTGCCAAAGCCACGGCCAAAACCTCAATGCTAAAAAATACATTATAATGTCCTGTCAACCCAAGTTAATTACTCATCAATAAAACACTGCTAAGAGTCAGCCCTATAGTAAGGGTTCTAGGAACATATGTAGACAGCAAATTGGTCTTTGATCAACACATAGCTAAGGTAATAAGAAAATCATTCTATGTTGTCTAACCTATAGGTGAAGGTATGTCATCGAGGTTAAAGGAAGTTAGTGACAGCCTTGTCAGACCTATCATTGAATACAATGTTCCCTTTGGCTTGTATCTAGCCAGAAACTTGCAACTGTTGGAACACCCAGGGCATGAGTACACTGTCCTACACTGATTGCCTAAAGGCTCTGTCAGTGTATTCAGTCTTCTGCAGGCTGCTAAGAGGGGATCTTTGCCCGATTTACAAGGCTTCTACAGATTAAGCCCTGATGGTTCTGTTGCACATGCACAAAACAAACGGCACCAGAAACAGTAGATCCAGGAATTTGAGCTTCAGTTATGACATAAAGAGAACATACCTGAGGGACAGATATGCATCCTAAAGGATCCACACACTATGGAATACGCTCCCCATCCATGTAAAACAAAAGTTCGTCCCTGGCTCTGTTCAAAAGAAACTTTGATAATTGTATAGAAAATCATAAGTTTATCTCTGGTTTGGACCCTTCTCCTTTATGGACAGAGGCCATCAATAAGAAAACGTTTATCTTAACTAACACTTCCCCGTACAAATTCTTAGTTACCTTCCAACTAACATCCCCCCATAAAGATACTGATGATACTTGGTGATCCAAGTGGTTTAGGGTGCTTGGCTGTGCTTGTAAGGGCTTTAGTGGTCTTTAGCCTAGCCTGTGAATCTCTCTCTCCAACAACTTCTTGAAAATACTGGTGCTGGCATTCACACCCCATCAGTAAGTGCTGATCCTGTCCCATAATAGCTTGAACCTGAGACAGCCTCCCCCTTCTTCCCACCCTGTTTATGGCTGCATACCCACTGTGCACTCTTCCAACATATGTAACACCATAAGTAAATCGTAAATTGTTTGCATGCTACTGCTCCAGAACAAGCGTTCTTTTTATTAGCAAAGTCATTTCTTTCAATATTCACATTTCAGGTGAAGTTGTTTCTTCTCTTGCAGCTATTTTACAGACTTTGAGCAAGACAGTTAATTTTTTTATGCTTCTGACCACATCATTTGCACAGCTTATCAGCAACCAGTGTCACGCTATTCACGTCTTTATGCTTCTAACCACATCTTTTGCACAGCTTATCAGCAACCGGTGTCATGCTTCTGACATCTCATTTTGCTGAATTTCTTTTCTGTACTTTCACAGGCAGTTTCCATATTTTTATTTCCTCTGTTAACTATTTTATTTGGCAAGAGCAGTTTCTCTTAATACTGCATATTTTTTCTTCGTCATCTTTAAACCCCCTAACCTTCAGGACTGTCACATAATAAATGATGTGTTTTTGGCTGTTTTAGCTTCTTCTATAAAAGATCTGTATTTCAGCAATGGTCCAGTCTGTTCTTCAGAAAAGTTCTGGGAATGTTATTGATACTATTATCTGTCAATCCCCTTTAAAATGGGCTCCCACCATCAAACGTGTAGAAGCCACTGCATCTTCAATGTTAATGTGAAAATATCATTTGTTATGCCTGCATTTATAAAAATAATTAAAAAATCATTTTTATAATAAAACCTATACTACTTTGGCCTGAAATCACACCAGTATTTTATATTTATGTTTTGATATCTTTTATTTTTTCTCTGAAATTTTAATGAAAACTGCACGTTTGCAGCAGACTGGCTGATAAATATTGCAGCTTTTCAACTTCCAGAAGAAATTCTAACTTGAATTTTAACCTAGCTTCAAATGACAATATTTCTGTAGTGATGCATCTCATGAAGTATTATGGAGAAGTCCCCTGGATAGTCCCAATTTTATTGTGTTTTGCACAACCCAATAGCTTATGAGGGAGGCATACAGTACATTCTTAGTTAGATGCATGCCTTTCAAAACAAGACATGCAATGTTTGAGCATAAAAATGAAATAATATAATTTTGTCTGAGAGAACCTTTATTAATTTTTGGTTCCCCTTTTTATAAGAATAAAGATACAAGTCGGATGTGTTTTGTATTTGTCAGCCTGAAACAATACAACATATATATGCTTGCTACAAACCGATTGGCAAAAACAAAGTGCCCAAGTAGCTGTATAAAAACTACTGGTAGTAATTCAGAAGCAGTTATCTCATACTGTTGCATGAGATAGCATGATGAGCAGAAATGCATAGGGAAAGATGATTCAGAGACATGAGTAATGTGACCGCTGCACAGGAGAAATAACAAATGGATGCATAATTGAATGCAAATGGATGCCATTACGATAATGAGACACATCATGTATGCAAATGCTGAAACCAAACATGGTGGAGCGATTCAAAGCTATATAAATGTAATACAAAGAACCATGACACTCAGCAGTTCTATACACCAAGATTTGTTGGTTTACAGGTGCTTCACTCACACTATTATGCTCAGAGTGGCAGCAGGCTTGGCAGATAAGCAAATATTAGTGGCCATCCGTAGAGCCAGTAGCCTAGATGTTGTATGTTTTCAATCTCCAAGTCACAAATGGAACTGTCAATGGCTGACATACTATCACCTCCACGACTAGGACATTCCACCACTACCATGTCGGCAGAGAACACTATACAGGAGTTAGCAGGCATGCGTTGCCCACACATGGACTAAAATGCGATATCTGGACTGCCTAACCTAATGGACATGAAGGTTTATGCAGTATTAACCATCCTTACTGTGAGATCTGTCAGGGCCTGACAAGGGAGAAGTTATGAGTTTTGCAGGAACCAGCCTCATAGAGCCTGTACCAGTTCCTTACCATGACGCTTTAGCATGTACAAGAACACGTATGGTTTCTGTCGAAAGATGAGAAAGTCACGACTATATGAGCATTCTGCAACATATCCCATTTCTCCCAGTAGCCCTGGGGGGTTATTGATTGCACCCACATGGCCAACAAGGACTCAACTAGTCTATATGGTGTCTGGTATATCAATTAGAAGGACTTCCATTCCATCGGCTATCAGGTGGTATGCAGTGCCCAATATATTGTATGTAATATGTTTGTGTTTCTGTGTGTAATGCAGTCAGTGCCAGTGATTTCCACATCTGGCAGACATGTGACTTTTATCACTGTTTCATGCAGGGAGACTTCCCACAGAGTTATCTAGGTGGTAGGTGCACTCCCTACCAACTATGTAGACTATGATATGCTGTTCTCATTGACAGAGAACCAGGCCACTTGTAATGGTGTCCACTGCTGTGTGCTAATGTGATGCAGAACATGTACTGAAACCGTATCTAATGAATTCCAGCCTCCGTACCAGGCAGAGTTGGTATACAGCGCTTCACATTCACAGATTCTGAATATTGTTGAACATGTAGGAGGTTGCCATAATGGTTAAGATATTTACCTTACAAACACAAGGTGCAGGGTTTAATTCTCACATGGGATAGTTAGCTAGTCTTAAAATTGCCCACAGGGGCAGTTAGCCTAGTGCTAATCTATGAACCTAGTCTGTAAACGTATGTGTTTGGACTCTTGAGAGTGTGCTTCTGCTAGTTAGATACATATGGTGATACACTTCAGTATGCACCTGAGAGCTGCAGTCAAGTTATTTGTTGTGTGTGCCGTGTTACACAGTATATTGGTACAAAAAGCAGCTACAACTTAGAAAGCTTGTACTACCTGAGAGACCTATTGCAGCAATAATGGAAGGGATTGGCATAGAATCTTTGGAAGAACATGCTGCAGCATCATCCTATGCAAGGCAGAGGCAGGTACAGTATGTTGTGCTAATGGAAAAATGGGAACATGTGTTCCACAACTATGGGCCTAGACAAGAAAAGCACAGACTAAAACTGAAGCATGCATTATACTGTATTGATTGGCCAGGCCATGATTCAAACTTTACCTTACCTCCCCAGGCCAGAGAGGTGAGCAGAGTGCAATCATCATTTGCTTAGGTAGCATGGGTCACAGTGATGGGTGACTGCAGTGTTGCCACAGGTGGAAGAGTTGTGCAATGTCTGGGTGCCGCTTCCATGTTGTGAATATTACCCAGATGTGTCTTGTGGCCCTGAAGTGTCAGGGCTGGATACATTCTGTGACAGGGATGGTGTAACACCACCCAGTGGTTAGCATTGTCACCTCACAGCAAGAATTTCTACCGTTCGATTCTCTGCTGGGCTGCCTTTTGTGCAGAGTCTGCATGTTCTCCCTGCATTCACATGGATTTCCTCCTGGTACTCTGGTTTCCTCCCACATTCCAAAGATGTGTTTGGAGCATTTCTCCCTGGGCCTCCTTTGAAAATGGGCTCTGTCCCAGTTGGACTTTCCTGTTAAACAAATGTTAAATAAATAAATATATAAAATAAACACGTTAAGAATATGCAGTGTCAGTGTCACGACAGGTAACATACTCAACTTAGATGCAGATCTGTTCCCACACTACGCAGGTAAACTGTTGACATTGCAGTACAGCATAAGAGGGTGCTGGACTCCTGAGTGTGTTGATGTTCATCATGTTACACTGCTGCAGCCATTACGCTTGGGTTATCCTGCCGTCAGGCAGTTCCCCAGTCGGCCTGAGTTCCAAGGTCTTGGTCCGGAGTCGGTTGCTGTCGCCTCCTCCCTGATGTCAGTCCGATGTCAAGATGCAGCCGATGCCATTTTCTTCAGTCTTTCTTGCCGCACGGTGCCCGAAGCAAAAGCAGTTCGCAAGTGCCTGTCGGCCGAATCATGAGATTTTCATTCCGAATCCTGAACCGAAGTCTTCTACAAAACTAAATACCCCGTTGGGGAAACTTTTTCTTGCCTCAGACCGATGTCAGTAAAAGTTAATAACTGTATTTCTTGTGGGAAGCAAATACCTCATAAGGATTTCCATTCCTATTGTATCCCATGCCTAGGCCCAGACCACAATGTCACTGGTTGTCGGTTTTGTGCTAGGTTTAACAAGCGCACTATTAAATGTCGGTTTAATTTTGCCCGATATTATTTTGGCAGAAAATTCAGTTATACCATGCCGTTGGAACTTCCGACGACCGGAATATATAAAAAGCACAAAGACAAAGATAGGCATCCGAGGCCCAAAACTGACGACGAAGCCTCTTCTAGGCCAGTCGCCGGTTCTCTGGTTTTCAGCGAGGCGCCTTCGCAGCCCCTGACGACCGCTTCTGCAGAACCACAGGCCGCCTCCGACTCCCACGTGGAGATGGCTGGGCCTTCGGACGCACAAGTTTTTCAGCCTACCAAAACTAATCCATCAGAGGGATCCGGAGTAGCTGAACAACCCGCAGCTTCAGAGGGTGTTTTCAGACCTACACAGTTAAGCATTAAACCCTCTGCTAAGTCTAAACCTTCTTTAAAAACAAAGAAACAAATGCAACATTCTCCAGGACAGGCCTCCATGCCTAAGAAACAAATGCTCAAAATGGCCGAAGGCCTAATCACTTTGATCAGGGGGTCCCATCCCCCTCCTGATAAAAGGCCTAGACAGGATGCAGACTATGACTAATCAGACCAGGTGTCCATCTCTTCAGATTCATCCTCAGACCTAGGATATTCTTTACCCCCTATGAGGATTCTGATGCTGAGGAATCAGTCCCATCAGCCTCTCCACCTGAGGACTACTCCTTTGGGGAAACCTTACATACCACGAGGGAGCATTTCCATTGGGAAGGCCAGGATTACTCAGAATCCAAGAAAAGGCTCAGAGACTTCCTTTTATTACCTCAACACAGACCCCTTGCTATTCCGCCAGTGTTAGATATTGTGGATGATGTGTATACTGAATCCAGCTTAAATCCAGATTCTTTACCGCCAGCCCCAGTTAAGCCTGACAGATACTACAGAGTCCTTGACTCACACACATTTCTGTATAAAAGCCCTGTTGTTGATCCTGAAACTATTTCTCAGGGACCCAAAGGGGTTAAGGCCTCATCAGCAAAGAATCCAGTCCCCTCTGACAGAGATTCCAGAGCATTAGATAGAAGGGGGAAGAAAGTATATATGTCTGCAACTTTAGCAATGAGAGCCTTAAATTGCCAGTTTCACATGCTAAAATATCGGCAATTTTTGATGTCTCAGTTGAAACAAAAAATGCTTCCAGATTCAGATCCTCCTAATTTTAAAGAAATGCAGGATTTATTGCATGCAGCTGAACAAGTGGGAAAACATACTTTGCAATGTGGTTTTGATTCTTTAGAGGCCTCCTGTAGAGCAGCAGTTACAGGCTCTGTCATTAGAAGGCATGCCTGGTTAAAAGAACAAACGTTACCAGACCATGTTAAAGCTAAATTATTGGATGCACCTTTGCAGCAGGATGTGTTATGTGGAGTTAAGGCAGAAGACGTATTAAATAAAATGGAGGATAAGGCAAAATCTATGCAAACAGTGAAGGATTTCTTACAGGTTCAGCCTCCTCGATTTAGCAGAAATTGGCCAGCAAAGAATTGGTCCTTTCCAGTTACAGACAGACCTCAAAGGGGCAGATACAGACGTCCAAGAGGTAGAGGTCAACCACAAGGTCCTTACAGGCCTCAACAATGGGGTGCATCAGGCCAGAAAGAAGGGGAAGACAGGCCACAACCATATAAAAAGCAGCCCCAATGACTTCCCACTACAGCTGCCAAACAGCTTTCTCCTGGCAGCCCCCTTGGGAGGAAAACTGGCACTTTTCTATCACAATTGGCATATGATCACCAAAGACAAATGGGTTCTCAACATTGTATCTCAAGGTTACAGGTTCCACTTTCACACTCTGCCAAGGTTAAAAGGAATGCCAAATCTGCCACCAAATCAATGGGCAGAGGCTCAAAAAAAATTACAGCACTCATGGACATAGAGCTATTCAAAAGGTTACCACCACAGGAGCAAGGACAAGGATTTAACTCGACTTTTTCTGGTTCCCAGAAAGGACAAAGCCTGGAGGCCCATTCTGGATCTTTCTTCTCTAAACACTTACCTGGATGTTCCGAAATTCAAAATGTTGACACTACAGCAGCTTCTTCCCATGCTGGGCAAGAAAGCTTGGCTCGTGACCTTGGACCTCAAGGAGGCATACCTGCATGTCCCTATCAGACAAAACTGCAGAAGATACCTCAGATTCATAGCTGGTTCAATGCACTATCAATTCTCTGCACTGCCCTTTGGCTTATCTACTGCGCCCAGGGTCTTCACAAAGTGCCTGGCACCAGTAATTGCATTTTGCAGACAGAAAGGAATTCAAATCTATCCGTACCTGGACGACTGCCTGATTCAAGCAGAGAGCAAGGACATTCTGCTGAAGCATCTGGCATTTGTAAAAAAGTTATTAAGTTGCCTAGGATACACAGTAAACGAAAAGAAATCAAAACTAGTGCCCTCACAAGAGATAATATTCCTGGGTGCCACGTTGAACACAACTGCCCAGATGGCTTATCTCACACCAGACAAGCAAGGACAACTGACTCAATACTTTCAATTGATGGCAACAAGGACCCAGCTCCCTGCAAGAAAAATTCTGCAGGCCTTGGGTTACATGGCATCTTGCATACTACTAATTCCATATGCCAGACTGCATATGAGGAAACTACAATAGTACCTAAAGAGTGTCTGGTCTCAACACTGTCAAAGTTTGGAAACAGTTATACCACTAATTCCTCGCCTTCAACAGGAGTTTCGATGGTGGGCTCAAGCTTGTCACCTCAACAAGGGACAGCTTTTTACTCAACCCACAGCCAGGCAAACACTGACAACAGATGCATCGGATTCCGCCTGGGGAGTACACATGGAAGGAAAATGTATTCAGGGCAAGTGGCCCACAGAACAAAGGCATCTTCACATCAATCAAAAAGAGATGCTAGCTGTACAAAATGCCCTTATAGCTTTCAAGGACCTACTGCATCCAGGACAACTACTACTAAAGACAGACAACACTACAGTTATGTGGAACGTAAGCAAGGGGGCACTCACTCCTACCCCCTTTGCAGACAAGCCATGACCTTGTTGGAACACAGCTCTAAACTATCAAGTTCATCTGCAAGCACAATTCCTGCCAGGAGAGAAAAGCACACTGGCAAACGACCTAAGCAGAAACATCATGGATCTCCACGAATGGGAATTGAATCCACAAATATTCAGAATGATAACACAGAAATGGTGGAGCCCGGACATAGATCTGTTTGCATCCCCAATAAACTGCCAGCTACAGAAATTCTGCACAAGGAGTTACCATCCACAAGCATGGAAAGTGGATGCCCTCTCATTCAGCTGGAAAAACCTACAAGTATATGCTTTCCCACCACTACTTCTCCTTCCGAAGGTACTCAAAAAAGCCAGGCAAGAAGAGCCAAAGATGATCCTGATTGCACCAGACTGGCCACGCCAGCACTGGTACCCAATCTTAAAGAACTTAGCACAAGGACCACCCTGGATTTTGCCTCAAATCCCACATCTGCTGACCCAGCACAACAATCAAATACTTCACAGCCAGCTAAAGACCTTAAACCTAGCTGCATGGAAGATTCCTTAGTCAAGCAAGCAATGCCTCTCTCCAAAGCTGTTATGGATGTCATTCTGGAGGCCAGAAGGCCTAGTACCAGGAAAGCCTATTCGGATAAATGGAAGACATTCTGTGCTTGGAACCAGGTTCACAGCCTTGACCCTCTTGTCCCAAACATTCCTCAAATACTACAATATTTAACTGAGATGCTGGACAAAGGCCTCTCCTTTTCATCCATCAAGATCCACACCTCTGCCACCTCTGCTCATTATAACACGGATCCACCAATTTTCTCTAATCCTTTGCTAAAACAGTACCTCAGAGGGGCTAAAAACATAAGACTGTCCCGTAGAGCACCTACTCCAACTTGGGACCTCAACTTTGTGTTGGAAAAATTAACTTTACTTCCTTTTGAGCCAGCTAACACAACAGATTTAAAATACATCTCTTGGAAAACTGCTCTGCTCCTGGCAATAACATCAGCACGAAGAGTTTCAGAATTACAGGTACTAATGGCAGTGGAACCTTTCCTCATCTTCCACCAAGACAGGGTGTCCTTAAAAACTAACCCTACGTTTATACCAAATGTGGTATCAAGTGTGGCTCTAAACCAAACTATTCACTTGCCAACTTTTTATCCAAAACCACAGAATAAAGGGGAGAGACTACTGCATTCTTTGGACATACACAGGCAGTTACGCTTCTACTTGGACAAAACCAAAGCTTTCAGAAAATCTGAGCAATTATTGGTAGCATATGCTGCAGGAGCACAGGGAAAATCCATTTCAAAACAGACCATTTCAAAATGGATAGGACATTGCATACGTTTCAGCTATACACACCATGGGAAACCTGTACCTAGCAACATTAGATCTCACTCCACCAGGGCAACAGCCACTTCAACTGCCTACCTCAAAGGAGTACCTACCAAGTATATTTTGGAAGCAGCAACTTGGAGTTCTGTACATACCTTCACCAAGGATTACCATCTGCCTCTATACTCTATACTCTAAATCCAGAGCTGGCTTCGCCACTGCAGTGCTGCAGGGCCTTATAGCCACCCCTAATGCCTTATAGAACCAGCCACCCTACCTCAGCTTTGGGATTCTACCCAAGTGTAATGACTGCAGCAGTGTAACACGATGAACATAGTACAGTTTTGTACCTACCATAAATATAGATGTTCGAGTGTATACACTGCTGCAGTCCAGGTTACCCTCCCTCCTTCCCCTCTTACTGGCTGGTACGTCCCTATGTTTTCTACCCTTTACTACCCATGGGAAGTATTTGCTGGTAACTGAAAGTTGTTGTTTACTTTTCTTATGTATGTTTTATTAGCAATTTGATTTGCCTACCTTTTTAGGGGCAACTGACATCTGAGGCAAGAAAAACTGAAGAAAATGGCGTCAGCTGCATCTTATGTACCCCTGTCGCACTGACGTCAGGGAGGAGGCGACAGCAACCGACACCGGACCAAGACTTTGGAACTCAGGCCGACTGGGGAACTGCCTGACAGCAGGATAACCCAAGTGTAATGACTGCAGCAGTGTATACACTCGAACATCTACATTTATGGTAGGTACAAAATTGTACTTTCTCTGTATAAGACGTTAAACAGAGCTCCCATCTGTTGGAGATGGTGAGAACTCAGGTGGATGTAAAAGACCTCATAGCACCCGCTGAAAAGAGTAGGAGTCCTTTATTATGTACAAGTACTCACACACATTTACAAATACGTACAGATTAATATATTCATGTATTTACAGGAAAAAATCCATTCCTACAAAATTTCAATGTCATATACTTATAGATCCCCACTCCTTTCTCCTTTTTCCATAACCACCACTTAATTTTCATTAATAGGTTCATAGGTAGGTACTAGGCTATCTGCCCGAGGGCATTTATAAGTCTAGCCAGAGTGTGACGACTTTCGCCGCCCCATTGATTAATTAACTGACCCTCTGTCAAGCAGAGCAAATGAAGTAATCCCAGGGATGTATTTTCTGTTACCCATCCACTTGTCAAGGTTTCTCTTGAAGAGTGTTAGTGAGGGGCTCTGCCTGATGTTATTTGGAATTTTGTTCCAAAGCATGAGGAGTCTCTGTGACAGGAATCTATCCCTCCAGCATGTTCTGTTTATTGTTGTGGCGAGGTTTAGCTCACTAGAGCGCGTGGCTCACAGTGACTTGGATTTTGGAGCTTGTCCATCAATTCTGAGTTGGACCATGGCTTTGTAAGTCAGGCAGAGATCACCTTTGAGTAAGCGGTATGCCACTGAGTACAGCCGGAGTTTTTTCAGTCGGGCTGCATAGGACATATGTTTGAGACCAGTAATCCTCTTGGTGAGGTACTTTTGTGGTCTTTCCAGCTGTTGGAAGTGTCTTGAGAGGTACATCCCGAATGGGGCATTGTACTCTATGATGGGTCTAATGAGTGACGAGTAGAGGGGCACTATAACCTCTTTATTTCTAGATGCAAACCCTTTAGTAATTAGATGGGCCACATAGAAGGATTTCCTAACTACTTTGGCAATATGATTGTCAAAGGAGAGATTACTATCTACCTGGGTCCCCAGATCTCTTATTACCCCTTCTGTATTAAGGGGGCTGCCACCTATGTGGTAATTCGTGGGTGTTTTGTTTTTCCCAAACGGGATGACTGTGCATTTTTTGATATTTAGCTTGAGGCCATGGCTTTGACACCAGGTGTCCATCTCAGTAAGGCCCCTTTGGAGGATGGTCGTGTCAGCCTGAGAGTCAATTATGGCTCCCAGTTTGCAGTCATCGGCGAACTTGGTTAGCCATAGTCCTCCTGTGTTTGCCTGTACTTCTGAGAAGTATATGCTGAACAGTAGGGGTCCCAGGACCGAGCCTTGTGGGACACCAGTTGTGACTGGTTTAGAGTCGGACCTGGAGCCAGTTATTCTTACCGTGTGAGTTCTGTCTTTAAGCCAGATGGCAACCCGTCTTGTGACGTAGGGGTTTATGTTCAGGCTGGTGAGTTTTTCTGTAATACCTGAGTGGGGAATGGTGTCGAAAGCCTTGGCAAGGTCAAGGTAGGCTGTGTGAACCACCTTTCCCTCATCTATGGCCTTGGTGACTGTCTCAAAGAAGTCAACCAGGTTTAGTAGTCATGATCTGCCCTTAACAAAGCCGAACTGGGTCGGATCAAGTGATTGGAGGTTCCCAATGTCTTTGTTAATGAGTTCCATGATGATGCGCTCCATAACCTTGCAGACCAGGCTAGTCAGGCTTATGGGGCGATAATTACCAGGGTCAGTTGTGGCCCCTCCTTTGTGGAGAGGAATAACTGTTGCTGTGCACCATTCTATGGGCACGTAGCCTGTGGGGAGAGGCTGAGGTTGAACAGCGTGTTTAGGTTGGGGTTTAGTTTGTTCTGTAGTTCGTGCAAGACGCAGCCTGGGACACCATCTGGTCCCATTGACGCTGTGTTTTTGGCTTTTGAAAGGGCTGTTTTCACCTGTGTGTCTGTGATTTTTGGGACACTACACTTTTCCGGTATTGTTGTGAGCCCTTTTGGAGGTGAGAGGGGGGTGAAGTTTGCACTGAATCTGTCTGCCAGGATGTTGGCAATATCAGTAGGTTCAGTATATTTTGTGCTATTTTGCACTAGTTCAGTGCATATCTGCAAGTTGCCACTTAGATTCTTAACATAGCTAAAGAAGGCTTTGTGGTTGTCTTTTGAATCCTTGGATATTTTTCTTTCGAAATTAGCCTTTGAAGATTTCATGAAGGACCTCAGTTTCTTACTGATACTGATCAGGGATGTCTTTCCTTCTTGGGATTTGCTTTTTTTCTGAATTAGTTTCTTCCTTCTATTGTATAGCCTGTTTATTGCAGGGGTCCACCAAACTGTTTTCCTTCTCTTAGAAGAGTGAGTCTTGGTTTTGCTACGGATGGCACAATCCATGCATCCTTGTAGGTGCCCATAGAGTGCATTTGTAAAGGTTTCTGCATATTGGGCAGCGTTATCCTTTAGCGTGGGGGCTGTGAAACTTGCCACCTCTGTCTTAAGTAAGGTGAAGTTTGCTTTAGAAAAGTTTTTTACTGTGGTTTCCTTAGTTGGGGGTGGTGTTGGGGTGTGGACATCCAGACTGATTAGTTTATGGCCTGATCTAACCAGTGATGGGTTGACCTCTGGTGTGGAACACCTGTCACCCATGTTGGTGATGACCTGGTCCAATATGTTTTCACCTTTGGCAGGGGAGTTTACCAGCTGATTCAGGGAGTTTGAGTTGATGAATTCCAGGAAGCGCTGGGCCTGGGAATTTGTACTCGAGTAGTTTTCCCAGTGAATGGTAGGGTAATTGAAATTGCCCAATTTCAGGGTGTTTGGTAGGACCTTCATGTTTTCCAGTGTCTCAAGAAAAGTGGAGTGGTGGTCCTGGGTCATGGAGGGTGATCTGTAGCAGGCCACAATTTGCATTGCAGATTTGCCCAATGTTAGTTGCACATGGATGATCTCAGAGGTATGCGCCACTAATCTGGAGGTGTAGTTATCCTTGATGAATATGGAAACACCCCCTCCTTTTGTGTTTCGGTCCATGTTCTGTGGCTGAAATGTGTGGTATGAGTTGTAGCCCGGTAGTGCTGGGGTGCTCTCTGGAGCCTTGAACCAGGTTTCAGTTACTGCACAGATGTCGACGTTCTCCATACTGAGGAGTGCTTCCAGCATGTGCATTTTGAGATTTAAACTCCTGGCATCGAGTAGCATAACCCTCAGTTTTTTGTTAGTTGTGTTGTTTATGGAGGTGGGTTTGACTTTTGAGCCTTGCCTAAAAAGGCACTATGGGGGGCAGCAAGAGCCTTGGCCTGTATTCGAAAGCCTAGGGGTGACCGGTGCAAACCGTTTCTTGCGAAGCAACGTGGCTTGTCTAGCATGTCTTCCCAGGCTGACAGACACTGGATCCCCTTTCAATGACACCAGAAGCTTAGCCAGTTGTTGAAATTTATAATTTTTTCTTTATACTGAGGTATCATTCTTTGTGAGTGCAGGATGCTACTCGGGGTCATGCCAGCCTGGGCTACATGATCAGAGAGCTCTTCCATGTCTCTTTTCATATAGTCCAGGGAGGTACGTCTCGGGTTATTCACACCAACATGAACAATGACAGAGTCATATTTGTACTTGTTCTGGAGCGACCTGAGTGCTTGTGTTATGTGCCTGATTCTGGATCCTGACAGGCAGCTAACTGTAACCTTCTGCTTGCCCAGCTGAGTTAGTGGGACATCAGTGTGCCTGACTATAGAGTCACCTATTACTAGTGTGTTAGGTATGTTATTTCGCCTTAAGGGCTGTGATTGTGCGGCACACTGATTTTGTGTTTTATGTGTTGTCTGGTTTGTGACTGGAAGTGCAGGTTGTTTGGGTGTCTGCTTTGGAGGTCTCAGATGCTTTTGCAGGTTTTTATTTAGATCCTCCCGAGTATGATTTTGTGTATTTATGTGTATTTTTTGCCAGTGCTGTTTTAGTAGGTCTGTGTGCGGCTGGAGTTGTGGTGCAGGTGTTAACCTTCTCCTCTTGACTGTCTGTTCCAGTCTTGGGTGGAGACAGCTTAGCTTCCAGTTTGGCTGTATAATTGCATCTCTCGCATATGTTAGTGTTTTGTGGTAGGAGGAGAGGGTTGTCTGTGTACATGAGGCAGTTGTAACATTGCCTCAGGATACCCAGATTCACCAGCTGGACTGGAGAGTGCACCTGAAGTTGCCCTTTGGTCATGCCTGAATAGTAGGGTGAGCTGCTTAGTCACTTGATTGGTGAGGGGTGAATAATGAGTCTTGCCCTGCTGGGCAGTCAGTGTCAGGGTATATTAGTGCTTGCTATTAGGTATGAGCAGGTGCTGGGCTGTAAGATACTTTTTGAGTGCTTAGGTTGAGAGTTAGACTAGTTTCAAGGGAAAAACTGAAGAGGAGACTTGGTGGAGCCGGGAATAATTTAACCATAGCTAACCTGCACTGTCCGGTGCGCAAAACCGTGCAAATGTGTTTTTTATAGTAGGGAAATGAAAGAGAGAGAAATTAGCCCAAAATGGCCAATAAACTACTAACGTCTGGGCTGGAACCTCTCCTCATGGGACAGATAGGTTGCTCAAAGCTCCCCTCTCTCACAGGTGAACAGAGAAACTTCCTGCTATCCAAGTAAGGTATGGGCAACTCAGAAACTAGTATCACAGCCCTGAATTTAGCACTAGCCTGAAAACTGGACTATACTAGCTTAGAAAGGCGGGAAACAAGGAATTTTTTTTTTGAAAAGATAAGGCAAAAACAGTAAAAAATACACTTTAAAACAGCTTTAAACGACTAAAAACGATCAGAAAAGGCTATCGCACCTTTTGTACTTTAGTGTGTAGCCTACAACAGTTAAACAAATTATATAAACAAAAAACAACTTTTTAAAAGTGCAGGCATTCAAATAAGTACAATATGTGAAAAAAACAAGCTTTTAAATTGCAATAAACGCTGGAAAATTTGCGTTTAGGCGAAAAACAGTTAAGTACAGCAAGAAAGTACAGAAAACTGATACTTAATAACTCCAAAGTCTCTCTCCTAAGCTAGAAGGCTAGTATCAGTTTAAGGCTTTCTAGTGCTACCCAGTATGTTAGCTACAGGAAAGATGGGAAACCAGTGCAGATGTGGTCTTTTAAACCAGAAAGTTGAAAGAGACAGACAAACTGTCCAAATGATCAATAAACTACAATTTCTGGGCCAAGAACCTCTCCTCTCGTGGTAGACAGGCTACCTAGTGCTTACCACTCCCACTGATAAGCTAGAAGGCTTTCCTCCAACACAGAAAGGCTTGCGGGGCTCAGAAGCGTACCAACAGTCCTGGATACAGCAACTCTGTATCTGGACTTGGCTAGTTACAGGAAAGGTGGGAAACAAGCGCAAGTGCGGCTTTTAATCCAGAACGTTGAAAGAGATGGAAAAAAACTGCCCAAACGACCTATAGCTACAATTTCTGGGCCAGGAACCACTGCTCTTGTGGTAGATAGGCTACCTAATGCTTACCACTCCCACTGATAAGCTGGAAGGCTTCCCTCTAACACAGAAAGGCTTGGGGGGGCTCAGAAGCTTACAAAGAGTCCTGGAATACAGCAAATCTGTACCTGGACTAGACTAGTTACAGGAATGGTGGGGAACAAGTACAAACGTAGGCTTTTAAGCCACCAAGTTGAAAGAGATGGAAAACTGCCCAAACAGCTAAATAAACTACAATTTATTGGCCAAAACTCACTCTTCCCATGGAGGATAGGCTACCTAGTGCTTACCACTCCCACTGACAAGCTGGAAGGCTTTCCTCCAATACAGAAAGGCCTGGGGGCTCAGAAGCTTACTAACCATCCTGGATACAGCAACTCTGTATCCGGACTAGGCTAGTTATAGGAAAGGTGGGAAACAGGCGCAAGTGCGGCTTTCAAACCAGAAAGTTGAAAGAGATGGAAATAAACTGCTCAAACAGCCAATAGCTACAATTTCTGGGCCAGGGACCACTCCTCTTGAGGTAGATAGGCTACCTCATGCTTACCAGTCCCACTGATAAGCTAGAAGGATTCCCTCCAACACAGACAGACTTGGGGGGGGGGCTCAAAAGCTTACAAAGAGTCCTGGATACAGCAAATCTGTACCTGGACTAGACTAGTAACAGGAAAGGCAGGAAAGAAGCGCAAACACAGGCGTTTAAATCAAAAGGTTTAAAGAGATGGAAAAGCTTCCCAAATGGCCAATAAACTATAATTTTTGGGCCAGAAACCACTCCTCCTGTGGTAGATAGGTTACCTAGTGCTTACCACTCCCACTGATAAGCTAGAAGGCTTCTCTCCAACACAGAAGGGCTTGGGGGGGCTCATAATATGTTTGGAATAACCCAATTTCCATTAAACATAATTTCATTCAATCTTTCATTCCAAATAATACAAAACATTTTTTATCCATTTAACATGTTACATATTTAAACCTTCATAAAATACATATTCAGTCATATCCATATTCAGTTGTTTATGTTCTTGAAACTCATTCAAGATTTTTCTTTTCTATTAACTTTTCCCATAATTTTTTAACGCTTTTACATGTCAGAAAGACGTGCTGTAGTGTCTAATTCATTACAGAAAAGATGCACTCTGTCATTTATTTTTTATAAGGCATTTTTCCTTTCACTAGCAATATATTTATTTGTAATCTTCATAAAAATCCTGACATTCTTCATTTTCATACAAAAAGCATTTCTTGCTTTATGGATTTAATTCTCTCTGTCAAATGTTTCCATGGGTTAACGCATTGATTTTCTGTCATTACATTTTTATACCGTAGTCTGCTATTATTTTCCACATTTTCTGTATTTAATTTCTAGAATATTATTTTTTATCGGTAACTTTTTATTTCTTCATTTCTCCATTCACTTTCTGTCTTATTTAATCTTATTAAACTCTATTCTCTATTATATTTCATCTTAAACAATTTTGTTATGAAATAATTTTCATTTCCATTTATCCATCTTAATATCATATATAAATTTAAAGATGCTCCATAAACTATAGGGTTCAGTAAATCTAATCCCCATCGCCCCTATCCATATGTAACACCTCTCTTCTTACTGGGATTAATCTAGAACCCCAAATAAATCTGAATATTAATTCAATAAATTGTTTTTCCTTTTCTCTTGGAATCACATGCATATTTGGCATGTATGCTGTTCTTCCCATTCATATGGAATTTATCAAATGTATTTTCTTTCTATATGATTGTGACAATGTGAGATATTGCCAGCTATGCCAGGAGAGATAGGGTGGTGGATATGTAACATATGCCTGCGTAGCTAGCTGGAATTTTGTAAAGAATTATATGTCATTTGTATATCAAACTGATTTGTACAGATGCATGTGTTGAAAAATGTATTTGTAAAGCTGCTTGTGTTAAAGATGTACCAACAGTGTGTCCTGTTGGACAGAAAAGATATACATTTATATTAGACTGTACTGTTGTAACTGAGGACGTGAATATATGTTAACAGGATACTGGAAGAGAAGAGGTTAATCTCAGTCCAGCTAATTTTGAAAAAAATAGTAAGAAATTTAATTAAATCCAAAAACACTTGCAGGATGACATACAAAACTGCAGACCACTGTCGAAGATAACTCATTGACTCCTTTTTTGACCAAGTAGGAGTTCTGAAGAAGGCCATAATTGTTGTTAGTGGCCGTAAGTGCTTAACTTGTTCAATAAAGGAATTGATGAGTTATATTTGACGGTGGTCTGCAGTTTTGTATGTCAGCATGCAAGTGTTTTTGGATTTAGACTGTGTATGTTTCACTTGAGCTAGAGGCACGTTTCCATTTTTTTTTGTGTAAGAAATTAAATTACTTAATTTAGGCCATAAAGATTATATCTTAAAGTTCTAAATACAGCCAGCGATGAAATGTCTGTGCCAGAGAATGGTTTATTAGCTCCTGTAGAAAGACTGGAAGTGTTTTATAACTTCCAGAAGCTGCAGTAGATTTTAGCAAATCTGTATGTGTGTATATTATTGATACATATGTATGAGTTTTGGGTTCAGCTTCTAGCCAACCAGAAGTCAGATGACCAGATGTGTGTGATGTCATTCTGTACAGTGAAATAATGTTTTAATACTAGGTGACCCTGACGTCTCAGAACGGTCTGTTTCTTGGAACCTGACATAGAAGGATCTCTCACCTATTTCATCTTGCCTTGCTCTAGTAAGTGACCAGAGAATAGTAGTAGTTCTTTAGATCAGTCAGCAAAGTATAGTGAGAGTAGGTAAATACAGTTTTTCGGTATCTGTATGAATCTATTCAACTGTGTTATTTTAATATTTCCTGTGATTGAAACTCTGGTGTTTATTGTGAATAGATATTCCGTATTTTCATGTTCTTTTATTGTTTATTATTAAATATATTTAAATTTTTTATTGTGGCTGCTCCTTTAGAGAATATTTTAACTTTTGAGAGTACTTGTATCTGTTTGGTCACTCTGTGGCCACTTTTGAAAGCCTTACTGCATCGGTCAAACACTGTCATTTGTGTTAATGTTAATTTCACTCAGTATGATTGGGTACTGTTGTAAGGGTCTTTGAGTAGCTGGCTTTGTAGTGTCTGGTGGCAGTGTAACTACCTTTTAGTCTTGGCAGAAGGGGGCATAGCTAGTAAATCTGTGCCAGCCTTTCCCAGGTGTAGGTGTATGCATATCAAATCTCAAAAAGTGTGTGTCAGCAGCTTGGAGGACAAAGAGCATTGGTTTCACAGAGACATTGGTGGAGGACTTGGCTTGGGCACTCAGTGATCACTCATTTCTACAGCTGTGCCAGTGGGGAATCTTTTGGGGACCTGCAGAGAGAGAGAGAAATCCAGACCCTGGACTGAATGTGTTCCCTGTGTGCTCTTAAGTGAAATTGTGCTTGATGCAGAGAGCTACATCTGGAAATACTGTGTGCATTTGTTTTTGTTCCAAATGAATGTCCCTCTCCAGTGTCAGTAGTGAGGATTAAGGCTTCTTGATTACTGGCCCAGAGAGGGGACATCACAATAATCTTTATCTATTCCATATAATACTGAGCTCTCTTAATTCCTGTACAGTTTTCATCCATTGCTTCTTACCTACCTTTATACATCTGAATATTATTCCCAAAACAGATATTTCTTCTTTTCCAAATTGAATACCCTTTAACAGTTCTTCTGAACCAAATCCTTTACTTTTCTTCTATTTAATGACATTATTATATTCTGCAGATAATCAGATATTTAAGAAAGTGATTGTTCCATCATTTTAGTCACAGGAATGATGCCACCTGTAGAAGACAATAACTGGATATACAGTACTTTCACTATGTATGTACCTTGCCTACCTCATATCTCCATTTATTCTTTTTACTATACAGTTCATAACCATCACAAATAAAATATTACTCATTGGGCATCCTTGTTTTAATTTCGTATTCATTTCTATCTCTTCACTTAGCCAACCATTTATCAAAACTTTTATTTTACTTTTCTTGTATATTGACTTAAATATGTTCTGTATCTGTTTACTTAAATTATGACCTTCCATAATCTTCTATAGTGTGTAATGCTCTATCATATCAAAAGCTTTATTTATATCCCCTATTAATATATTTTCTTTAATTTGTTTTTGTATATACTCTACTATTATCTAACAATCAATATCTCCTGACTTCCTGTTCCTTTAACACTGTATATACTATTCTCTAACACTTTATCTCTTATTTTCTATCCATGTTTGTAAGATTTTCATTAATATTTTATCATTTGTATTATTTAATACAACTGGCCTCCAATTAGTTGTTTCTGTCTTCTCTTTTTCCCATATACATTTCGTAGTACCGTTACATATTTGTGTATAACAAGTACCATTTTTAACCAGTTATTTAATACAAATATAAATATTTATTTTTGCCCTAATTCCAAATTCCTGTACACTAAATAATGTATTCCATCTAAAACTGCTGCAGATCCAGTATTTATTTTCTTTATTATCATATCAAATTACATTACAGCAATTTGTTTATCTACCTCTCTATTTATATCTTCAGTAAATTGTTTAATATTCCATTCATTTACACTATTTAACTCCTGTTTACTCAGTATTTTTAACAAATTGCACTGTAATTTCCATAAATTTTCTTTGTTGTTTTACCTCTTCCCCTTTCTCATTTCTCTCATTATATTTCTTTCTTCATTAACGTTTTTTCTCATATAAGGAGAAACAACTTCTTTCCCTTGCAAAAAATATCTTGGCTTTTACAATAATCCTTTTATTTTCTCTTGGTCCCTTCTATATATTTCTTCCTCTTTGGCATAATAAACATTTTCCAAAGATAATTTGATAAGAAAACTTCTAAGTTATCTACTGTTTTATTTTGTAACTCCTTATATTCTTGTCTTTTTGTCTTGATACATGTTCCTATTATAAATCCATCCATCCACAACCCTTTTCTCCCATTTTTTGCACATGGAGTCTGCGTGTCACTTCAACAGTGACAGTCATCTAGAGACAAGGTTTATACCACTATGTGGCTAGCCCTGCCATGGTAGATGTTCTTCGTGTTTCACTGTTGCAGTCCTGACTTGTGGGATTTCCTGCTGTGGAAGCCCATGGCTGGCCCGTCTAAAAATATCCCTCCTCCTAAGGCTGGCGGATGCCCTACCATTATGTCAGTGAGCTTGGGTATAAAGGGAGCCAGCTGATGCCATGACATCAGTCTTTTCTTGCCGTCTGAGGCTGAAGCAGTGTTTCAGTGCATAGGTCGGTCCGCACCAGAAAAGTCTTCTAAAGCTAAGTACCCCCTTGGAGAACTTTTTTCTTGGTTTAACTCATGCCAGATAAAGTTAAAAATTGTCTCCACTGTGGTAAGCAAATCCCACACTGAGAATGTCATACTTTGTGTGTCACCTGTCTAGGCCCGGATCACAACATCCCTAATTGCCATTTTTTTGCCCATTTCAATTCTAGGACTATCAGGCGTAGGGCTAAAATCTTTGTTAGGCATCTTAGTCTGCCATTTTCTTCACATCGTCCAATGGCATCTGATGGTCATCCCAAGGTTGTGTTCTCTAAGCATAAAAAGCCAAGAAAAAAATGATCCAAGCTTAGGACCTCGGACAACAACCATTCACTGTCTGCCAGTCTACCAAGGTTCATTATCGTTAAGGAAGGCGAGGTGCTTTCGCAGCCCCCTTCCGGGACCAAGGTGGTGGTGTAGGCCTCTCTCTCTAGACAGTTAAGGAGTTAGACATGCTGTTGGGTCCCTCAACTTCTACTCACGCCATGGCTTTTAGTTTGTCAGTCAGGTCTGGAGTTGCTCAGCAGATCTTGGCTTCCGATAAACACTCTTGTACTAGCGACGCTCCTTCAAGGCATGAGCCTTCAGCAGTTCTGCCTTACAAAGAGACTGGCATCAGGATTGCGGAAGCACCTAGGCCCAAGGCCAAAGCTACTTGGGTGGTGCCATGCTTCAGTGGTTAACATTGTTGCTCACAGCAAGAGGTTCTCTGGTTTGATTCTCAGCTAGAGTGCGTTCTGTGCAGAGACTGCATGTCCTTCCTGTGTTCACGTGGGTTTCCTTAGGGTGCTCTGGTTTCCTCCCACATTCCAAAGGCGGGATTGGACACTTTAAATTGACCATAGTTGTGTGTGTGTGTGTGTGTGTGTGTGTGTGTGTGTGTGTGTGTGTGTGTGTGTGTGTGTGTGTGATGTGGAAGAATACAGAATCTTTTCATTTGACCATTTTCTTTGGTGGCAAAGAGGTCTATCTGTGGGGAACCCATTTCTGGACTATGCTTTGAAATGTTTCACAATGCAGATGCCACTCATGGGAATCCATCAAATCCCTGCTGAGATGATCTGTTAGTGTTTTGAGTCCCTGGGAGGTACTGTGCCATGAGATGCAACTGGTACGCCACTGTGACACACACTCATTGTAAATAATCTGATTTATAATTTTCTTTCAATATTAACCACTATCCTGTGCAATTATTATAACAAGCTCTCCATAACTGAAGTATATTCCCCTTATCTTTTTTATTCACTTTATCTCATTAATTCTTTTAATTCCTTTTCCAATTTTAATATGTTCTTTATTTATTTTTCATTTTCTATCCATATAGCCACATGATCTGCAACTCCTGTCTGTACTGCTTCTTCTATAATGATCTTTTTACTTTTACAAACTAAAAAATAGTAAATCAATGATTTATTGTTTCCTGTCCTATACATATATGTTTATATTCCCTAATATCAAATTTCCACAACTCATAATGTCTTTCATTATTTTTTATCAGATCTTTTTTCTTTTATCTCTCAAAGTATAAAGTCCCTTACAGTTATAATAGCCATATTGACCATTATGTAATCAAATATCTCCTTAAATAATTTTCTCTGTCTTTATATGATACATATGCATATATTGCTATAAGTCTGTTTACTTTCTTCTCCCATCTAAAGTCTAGAACAGTTAAACTTTCTAATATAATGAAAGTATAATTTGATTCCTGTCTTATATAAAATTGCTATCCCTGAACAAGTCTCTTCTCCCAAATTGCAAATTATACCCTTTTCCAAAAATTATCTGTCTGTAGTCTTGCATTTTTTAAGTCTCTAACCTCTCCTAATGTTATGTCTACCTCACATTTATTACACCATTCCAAATCACCCATTCTTCTAGCCAAACTTTTAATACTGTTCACATTAATTGCTAATATCCTAAGTTTATTTGCTTCTGTTCTTCTTAATCTATTATTTATTACTTTATCCATTTCCCTTTTTAACTTTTATACATAAATCCTATATCTTTCTTTTCCTGTCCTTCACTCTTTTCCCAGTAGAGTTCTTCTTAATATCCAACTAACGTCTGATTCCAATTCTAATTCACCTTTTGTTTCTTTTGCCTGTAAATGTTGTATTTCTTCAGAAAGTGTTGCTACATGTTCATTCTGATTATTTTCTTGTAACTCTGATTCCTTATTCCTTATTTTTTCTTTCATTTTTACCCTTTTTTTGTTCCTTCTTACCCTCTTCCCTTAAGTATTCTGCTTGTTCAAATGTATTACTTTCACGTTTTCTGGCATCATGACTACAATCCAACATATAAAACATTTCTTTTTGTCACAGTTACCACTAAAATGAGATTCTCTTCCACAAAAATAACATGTTTTTGGTTGCCCCAAATATTGAACAATATCTCTATTCCCTGCGGTAGCGTTGTCGCCTCACAGTTCGACGTTGCCCTTCGATTCTCAGAGCGTCTTCTGTGTGGCGACATGCATGGATGGGTGTTCCTTCGTTGAAGGTTGTGCATTAGGCCCAGCAAGCGAGCACGTAAAACTCTACTGCCAATCATTAGCGGACCGGAGTTCCGCTGTGGCGACCCCTAACCGGGAAAAGCCAAAAGACACAAACAAACAGTCTCTATTCCCTTGTACAGTTATCATGCCGGGATGTCAGTAAGTTAACAATTTTCTATTTTCAGTATAGCATTGCAATCCCAAGCCCCAATCCATAAACCTCTGTTATCTAATTTCATTTCTGAACAAAAATTATTTAATAAATGTCCTTTAACAGTCTATCTCGTTCTGTACGAAGATGAATATTTACCTTATTTTGAGTCCTACGATAAAAAGTCTTAATAATATACTTATTCCAATGATATACATAATTTTTTTAACAATCCTTTCCAGAAAAGTCTCTAGATGTTCATCGTGCATACAGCTGCAGTAATCACAGATGGGGTTTTCAGCCATCAGGCGGTCCCTCGGTCAGCCGAATTCCAAAGTCTTGGTCCGGCGTCGGTTGTCGTCGCTTACTCTTCTGACGTCAGTGAGGCCTGAGTATATAAGACACAGCCGACGCCATGTTCTTCAGTCTTTTTTGCTGCGCGGTGCCCGAAGCAGAAGCAGTTCGCAAGTGCCGGTAGGCCAGCTCCTGAATTACGAAAAAATTGGAAACCGAAGTCTTCATTAAAGCTAAGTACCCCGTTGGGGAATCTTTTCTTGCCTCAGACCGATGTCAGAAAAAGTTAATAATTGTATTTCTTGTGGGAAACAAATACCGCATAAGGATTTCCATTCCCTTTGCATACCTTGTTTGGGCCCAGACCACGACGTCTCGGGCTGTCGCTTTTGCGCTACCTTCAATAAACACACTATTAAGCGTCGGGCGGAGTTCGCCCAACACTACTTTGGTAAAGCTTTTGATTACAAAATGTCGTCGGACACTCAGACTACCGCTTTGCCCAAAAAACGCAAGGAAAAGGACCGACACGCGAGGCCTGCGGTCCCCGCCGACACCACTCCAAAGCAGGCTACACGTGGTCTGGTTCTCAGCGAGACGCCTTTGCAGTCCCTGACTACCGACGACACTCCTTTGGCGGTGTCTTCTGTACCCGAGACCGCTGGGTCCTCGGCCCTTTCCCAGACTACTACCGAAGCCCCTGCTAATGTAGAGCCTACTAATGTGGACAGGTCCACCTCCACCCATGGTGTATTTAGGCCCTCATCTTCTTTTTCAATTAAGGCCTTTACTAAATCCAAAGCAGCCAGGCATCCCACGAGACCTGTTGCACAGGGCCCATCTTCAGGACCCATGCCTAAAAAGCAGATGCTAAAAATGGCTGAGGATTTAATTACTCTTATCAGAGGTTCTCATCCCCTTCCTGACAAGAGACCCAGAGTGGAGGAAGATTCTCCCTCTTCTGATCAGGGATCCATTTTATCAGAACATTCTGATGCAGAGGAACAATCTTATTCTCCTTTTGAGGATTCGGATGCAGAACAGTCCATTCCTTCGGTATCCCCTCCTGAGGATTTTTCCATTGGAGAAACCTTGCACACCTTGAGGGAACACTTCCATTGGGAAGGCCAAGACTTTTCAGATTCCAAGAAAAGACTTAGGGAATTTCTTTGGTTACCTCAACACAGACCTCTGGCTATACCCCCTGTTTTGGACATACTGGATGATGTCTATTCGGAGGCTTGACTTAACCCTGATTCTCTGCCTCCTGCACCAGTCAAACCTGATAGGTATTACAGAGTACCCAGCTCTCACCAATTTCTCTTCAAAAGCCATAATGCTGACCCTGAAACCATTTCACAAGGCCCCAAGGGATTGAAGGCCTCCACTGCCAAGAATCCACTTCCTGCAGAAAGGGAATCCAGATCTTTAGAAAGGTGGGGTAAAAAGGTATATACCTCGGCCACCCTAGCCATGAGGGCCTTAAACTGTCAGTTTCATATGATTAAATATCAACAGTACCTGTTATCACAATTAAGGAACAAAATGTCTCAACCTGAACAACCAGATTAAAAGAGTTACAGGATATGATGCATAGTGCAGAGCAAGTGGGTAAGCACACCTTACAATGTGGCTATGATGCCCTAGAGGCCTCCAGTAGAGCGGCTGCTACAGGATCAGTTATTCGCAGACATGCCTGGCTTAGGGAACAAAATTTGCCTGATCATGTGAAAGCTAAACTTCTAGATGCTCCTTTACAAAAGGATGTACTATTTGGTACTAATGCTGAGGAGATACTACGGAAAATGGAAGAAAAAGCCAAATCTATGCAAACTGTCAAAGCTTTCTTACAAGTCCAACCACCACGTTTTAGCAGAAATTGGCCTTCAAAGAACTGGTCCTTTCCAGCCACTGACAAGCCCCAAAGAGGTAGATACAGACGCACAAGGGGCAGAGGGCAATCACAAGGATCATACAGAGGCAGACAATGGCAAACTCCAGCACCAAGAGGTGGTGAAGACAGTGCACAACAATACAGGAAGCAAACCCAGTGACTCCCTCATTTCCATGCCAAGCAGGTCTCAGCTGGCAGCACCTTTGGGAGGGAAACTAGCATTATTTGCAAGCAATTGGCATATTGTCACAACAGACAAATGGATTCTGGACATTATAAACAGAGGCTACAAATTTCAATTCCACACTCTTCCAAAAATGAGAGGCATGCCAAACCTGCCACAAAATCAAAGGGCAGAGGCACAACTGCAAATTTCAAAGCTCATAAACATGAGAGCTATTCAAAAGGTACCTACGTACCAACAAGGTCAAGGTTTTTATTCAAGACTTTTTCTGGTACCAAGGAAAGGACCCGACTGGAGACCCATTTTGGACTTATCCATCCTAAACACATTTCTACTCGTACCAAAATTCAAGATGCTCACATTAGAGCAACTTCTTCCCATGCTGGGCAAGGAGTTTTGGCTGGTAACATTGGACCTCAAGGAGGCATACCTGCATGTCCCAATCAGACAAAGCTGAAGAAGATACCTCAGATTTCTTGCAGGTTCAATCCACTATCAATTCTCTGCATTGCCCTTTGGCTTATCTACTGCGCCCAGAGTATTCACAAAGTGCCTGGCATCAGTGATTGCCTACTGCAGACTTCAAGGGATACAAATTTATCCTTATCTGGACGACTGCCTGATCCAAGCGGACAGCAAGCACATACTTCTGGAACATCTGGCATATGTGACACGGTTACTGCTTTCTCTGGGATATGCAATCAACAAAGAGAAATCAAGGCTAACACCATCTCAGAAAATAACCTTCCTGGGTGCCAACTTGGACACAAACACCCAGATGGCATATCTTACGCCAGAAAAACAGGGCAACTATCTCAGTACTTCAAAATACTAGCAAAAGTACCAGGCTTACTGCAAGGAAAATCCTGCAGGCTCTGGGATTCATGGCATCTTGCATTCTTCTAATCCCATGTGCAAAGCTGCATATGAGGAAACTTCAATGGTACCTAAAAATCTATGGTCTCAACACAGTCACAGTTTGGAAACAATTATACCAATAATTCCATGTTTACAAAAGGAATTTCTATGGTGGGCCCAAGCATGTCAAGTAAACACAGGCCTTCCATTCTGCAAGCCTCAAGCAAAACAAGTCATAACCACAGGCGCCTCAGATTACGCCTGGGCGCACATGAAGGACAGGTGCATTCAGGGCAGATGGTCCCAAAAGGAAAAGCACCTTCACATCAATCAAAAGAAATGCTAGCAGTAATAAATGCAATTACAGCTTTCAAGGACTTCCTGCATCCAGGACAATTACTGATAAGAACAGACAACACCACAGTAATGTGGTACATAAACAAACAAGGAGGAACACATTCATACCCCTTGTGCAGACTAGCCATGACTCTTTGGAACTTGGCTCTGGAAAGACAAATCGAACTTCAAGCACAGTACTTGCCAGGATTGGAAAACACACTGGCAGACAATCTAAGCAGAAATATGACAGATCCACACGAATGGAAGTTACATCCTCAGGTGTTTACAGAAATAATAAAAGCGTGGGGGAGGCCAGACATAGATCTTTTTGCCTCCCACAGGAACCATCAATTGGAAAAGTTTTGTTCAAGGGCCTTTCATCCAAAGGCCTGGAGAGTGGACGCCCTTTCATTCAGTTGGACAGCATGGACAGTTTACGCATTCCCACCTCTGCCTCTTCTGCCCAAGGTGCTTTTGAAAGCAAGAACAGACAAACCGAGGATGATACTGATTGCTCCAGACTGGCCAAGGCAACACTGGTATCCACTCCTGAGGAGCCTAACACATACTCCTCCCTGGTCCCTGCCTCTAATGCCTCTTCTGCTGACTCAGCACAGCTACAAAACTCTTCACAGTCAGCTGAAAACACTCAATCTCGCTGCATGGAAAATTCCTTAACACAACAGCAGACCCTACTCTCCAAGGAGGTGCAGGATGTCATTTTGGAGGCCAGAAGGCCATCTACCAGAAAAGCTTACTCAGCAAAATAGAAGCGGTTTTGCTCTTGGAATGAGAAAAGAGGCCAGGACCCTAGAAAACTGAACTTGCCTCAGGTATTACAGTATCTAGCTGAGCTGCTGAACAGTGGACTTTCATTTTCTTCCATAAAAATACATGCCTCAGCCATTTCTGCAGAATTCAACACGGATCCCCCTTTATTTTCTCACCCACTCTTACGACAGTTCCTCAGAGGGGCTAAGAATATAAGACCTCCAAGGAAGCAACCAATACCAGCCTGGGACCTTAATTACATACTAGAAAAATTAACATTGCCTCCTTTTGAACCAGCTGCCTCAACAGATTTGCAATATTTGTCCTGGAAAACAGCCTTCCTTCTGGCCATCACTTCAGCTCGTAGGGTTTCTGAACTACAGGCCCTCATGGCGGTGCAGTCCTTCCTCATTTTCCATCAGGACAGGGTTTCCCTTCGGACCAACCCATCTTTTATGCCAAAAGTGGTATCCAGGGTAGCCTTAAATCAAGCCATACACCTCCCTACCTTTTATCCCAATCCTCAAAACAAAGGGGAAAGGCTGCTACACTCTTTAGACATCCATAGGCAGCTACGTTTCTATTTGGACAGAACAAAGTCCTTCAGGAAATCAGAACAACTTTTTGTGTCCTATGCTGTTGGGGCTCAAGGGAAACCAGTTACAAAACAGACTATTTCCAAGTGGATTGGCCACTGCATACGGTTTTGTTATTCCTATCATGGGAAATCTGTTCCTACAGGTATCAGATCACACTCCACCAGGGCCACAGCCACCCCTACAGCCTTCCTCAGAGGTGTTCCTACCAAAGATATTTATGAGGCAGCCACTTGGAGTTCTGTACATACCTTCACAAAACACTACCACCTGCCTTTATATTCCAGAACAAGAGCAGGCTTTGCCACTGCTGTTTTGCAGGGCATTCTGGCTCAATCCAGTTCCTCCTAGTACCTACCACCCTATGCATAGCTTTGGGACTCTACCCATCTGTGATTACTGCAGCTGTATGCACGATGAACATAGTACAGTTTTGTACCTACCATAAATGTAGATGTTCGAGTGCTAATACAGCTGCAGTACAGGTTTCCCTCCCTCCTTCCCCACTTGGTAAAGGCATGGGGCCTTACAACCTCTTCATACTACCTTACTGGGTTATCCTGCTATGTTTTATTTGCTTGCTTACACTGTTTTTGGATTACATTGCATTGCTTGTATATGGAGATAAGCGTTATTTATGTATTGCCTTCCTTTTGGGGGCACCTGACATCTGGGGCAAGAAAGACTGAAGAACATGGCGTCGGCTGTGTCTTATATACTCAGGCCTCACTGACGTCAGAAGAGTAAGCGACGACAACCGACGCCGGACCAAGACTTTGGAATTCGGCCGACCGAGGGACCGCCTGACGGCTGAAAACCCCATCTGTGATTACTGCAGCTGTATTAGCACTCGAACATCTACATTTATGGTAGGTACAAAACTGTACTTTCCATATCTGTTTCAAAAAAGTGGCTTTCTTGATCAAATTAAATGCTCTTACCTCTTGAGCTTTGTTCCGAACAGTGCAATAATTGTGTCCCATATTTCATAACTGTCTAGTGCCATCTGTTTTTAACCTGTATGCATGCAGTAAATTTCTGCTTTTCTGACATCTCTGTTTTCTTACTTTCACTTTTTTCTTCATCTTTTCTTTTCTACATCTGCAAATTATTTTTTTTTTATTTCTCTCTCCTCTTTCTCTCAGATTCTCTCCATTGCTTCTCCCCAGGACAGCTCATTTCCATTATCTGCTTCCTTCTCTTCAAATAAATCTGCCGGTAGATCTTCCTACATCCCTCCTGACTAGAGAGTTGAAACAATAATCTCTTCTTGATTTTGCTTATCTATTTTCATTCAGTTAAATAAATCTGCTTGGAACACATCCTCTGAATCTAACATAGTACCCTCCGTCTTTCTCACTATACACCTCTGCATTCTTGTTTATGAACTGGTATTCACCTCGGTTCTAGGTTCACTCTCCTGCATTCTGCGATTTTGCCCCATCCCCCACTGCACCGGGAATGAAATATATTCAAGTTCACGCTTATCGGCAGTATGGATCACAAGCTTTGTAACGAGTAAGGCAAATTCCCTGATGCCCTGGCCAGATTTTTACTAGTGATATAAATACTTTCTCGGGCCTCTCCTGCAAGGAGGCCAGTAGCATACTGGGACTAACCCAGTCAACAAAAGATGGATGGATGAAGGCACTGAAAGATGGATAGATAAATCATTGCACAAAACTCCACTGTACTTCCGTTTTGGAAACCAGTAAATTGTTGCTGATTGCCACAATTCTCTCACTAATTCTAAAGAGATCCCTCTGTCTTCTGATGCCTCTCCCTCACAATTCCCTTACCACTTCTAGTTTGTGTAAATTCTTTAGTAGACTGTGGATCCCAAGCCAAGGGCCTTTGCTGCACTGCCTTCCATTTTGTTTCCTGGCTACAGAGCATTCCAACTTTTTCCTTACTATCATGTCATCCACTTTCATTCTGCATCTTTTCAGTGAACCTATATTAAGTGTAGCAATACTTAGTTCAGAGAGTTCAAAAACTGTAACTGGAACCAAGCAAGGCTAGATATTTATTCACAAACACAACAAGCTCATTCACATCCACAGAATGTTCTTCAAGCTGTATATCCTACTTAACAAAGCATTCATTCTGTGGATGTGAATGCACTTGTGTTTTGTGAATGAAGATCTACTCTTGTTTGGTTCTAGTTACATATTTTGGACTCTGTTATTATCTTGCTATCCTAACTGAATTTATTCATGTGGCTGGTTCAGTTATTTCTTAGTTTCATGTTTGGCAGGTTGATTAGTTTTGCTTCCAGCTTTTGCTCAACAGAGCTATCCCAGGTAACTCAAGCTGGACAACTGGACATGAGCTATCTATATCTTATCGACACAGGGATGCTGGGATTTATGGCAGGCAAGCACTGGCCAATAGGGACACAGACCCAACTAAATGTTAATCCCTATGTAATTCATTGGATAGCAAATTGACTCACAAATAGCATAGAGGAAAGTAGAATAGGCTGCTCTACCCCCCCCCCTTTAAATGACCTGTCATTGGTGGTGTACTCCATGGTTTGGTCGTTTCCTATCTCCTCTTTGGCATTTACTTATCAGAGGCCAGAGCTACTTTTAAGGGTTTATGGCTGACCAAATCTGCAGATGATTGTAAAACTTGGTGCTATAGTAAACTCTTCAAAACTGCATGAAGATGAAAGGCTAAGCCACTAAAGATCCTCACGGTTTAATGACTGAGTAAATACGTATGAGCCTATGCAACAAACTTCATGTAATGCACTTTACTGCATATGAATCTAAACTGGGGGGGGGGGGGGCTGCATAGGCCTTTTGACAAAAAAACTTCCATTTTCAGAAGAAGTAAATAAGGTATTTGCTTTGTATGTACTCATTTCTTAGTAAAGACATAGTTGATGCCTTTTCTGTACTCTACATACTGAGCAGAAGTTTAAAACAAAATATTAGACTTGGGCACTGAACTCCTTTAAATGAGTGGATTAACAGTTTAAATAGCTTATAAAATAAAATGCCATATTTCAGTTCTCCCTTCATATTTCAGTATGGGACTTTCAGGCAACCACTACATTGGTTTGGTTACAAAAAGCACCTAAGACCGTTAGTCTATCCTTTGGGGTTTTAATGCAGCATTGCAGTGAATTTGACCATAGTACTTTAGATGCCATAGACAACAAATAATCTGTGGCAGTGTCCAAATAAGAAGAGGTACATATTCTCTGCTAAAATATGCAAGACTTTTACTTGAGCAATGACAATTCAGTAAAGATGTATTTCAAAGCCATTATTTTATTTATCATATTAAGCAGTAGTCCAGCACTGTATCTTCAGTGGTAATGGAGTATAATGCACAATATCAGTCTGCACCAGTGAACACTTCTTTACCAGTGGATTAACTTTGTGCATATAAGGTTGCATTTCAGAGCTCCTTCGAGATGTTATGTAACCTTTAGACAGTGACTTCTCTGTGGTCAGCTACAAAAAATCATTACTATCTTACTTTTAGGGGTCTCATTGCAGCAGTGTACTGAATGTACTCATACCACTTTTTTTGCTGCAGTCTATGGCTTGTTATCTATGTCAGTTTTTAAATGCAAACTATGCTCTTGTGGAAAAGCATATATGGTTATTTGTTTTTGTTACAACACCAATTGATTAAGAAAAGGATTCTATGACATTATTTTTCTCCGTATCCTAAACGGATGTTCAAAGCAACATCCACAATAGAAACAAAATTATAATATAAAATGTGAGATTGTGAAGACCTCTGAACTAGTATGTCAGCTGCCTGTAAGTAAAATCTTATATCTCCATCCCCATTTCAGATTTCTTTATGCTACTTTGTGGCAGTCACCACATGATATTCAGCTGTGAAAATCTCTTAAGGCTACTTACTATTCTATTCTTAGGAGTTTCAGTGCAACATTACTGTGGGCTTTGACCATACCAGTTGCAATCTTATCTGTGGCAGTTTATATATATTTTCTTGTAAAATATTTAGAAATGATACTTCTGATTTAATCCCAGCTCAGTAGAGATGGCTTCTTCTAAACAGCACCCATGATGGGAAGGAATTTAATGCAAAATATCAAATTGAACATCTCTAAACCAGTGTATCAACTGTTTGTAAATATTATATATTGCCACATTGTTTACATGACTAATTTTATTTTATTTTATTCTACCAGTTGGTTTTAAATACCCTTTTAAATACCATTTTAAATCAGTTGTAATTTAAGTGTATGTTTTGTTTTCATCATCATATAGTTTTTCTTATTATTTTTTTCTTTTTCTGGTTCTATTTTTTTTCCACTCTTTTTTTTCCTCTTTTTTTTCCCTTTTTTCCTCTTTATTCAAAATGATGTGTAATAACAATACTAACAAATTATACAATAATATTTTTTATAGATAGTTTTTAGGGTTCTTGTACATAGACCTGAAGAAGTCTAGGATGAAAGCGATCTTTGTTAACAATAGGTTATGAAAATAGAATATGATTTTTACAATTGATTTTTTACATGCAAAGTGTGTATGTATATATTTATATATATTTTTTGATTGCCAAATGGACTAAGGTTGATATATTTCCAGCCATGTAGTATATTGACTTGGATAAAATCACATACTTAATAATCTGGTTAAATAAGAGTTACCACATCATTATACATTTTATTTAAAGTACATAAGGGTTATATTATTATAACAGCTGCTAAATAGGGCAGGACCAGCTCGAGTGTCACACTGATGGGGAAGGGATGTTAATTTAACATGTGTACCAATAACACTTTGTTTTACAGCACAATTAACCGCTGCCTTGCCTGCTAAAAAGTATATATATATATATATAAAATTAGAAAGCTTGTGAGGAAACTATTACTCTATTTTTGTTTTACTTGGATCGCTTGTCTGTGTACTTAATAAAGGATTTTCGACTGGAAAGAGACCCTGCCTTACATGGATTACTTTCGAATACTTAGTAATTCTGTACAATCATGTATTATTTATTTATTTATTTATTTATGTATTTTATTTAAGACGAGTTTAAGTTTGCTACTTCTACTACTATTGTCTGAGCTGATTAATATACAGTGATTAACTAGAGATATAGGTACTGAAAATCTTCCACACAGAGAAGTTTCTTACACTGTTTTGTTTTTGGACCCACAATACTGGTTTAGTGGGTTGTTTTGAGACTTCAGGGATACCACAGAGATTACTTGTTTTTTTTTTGTAAATGTATATCAAGTTATCTTTTAGCTTTCATTATGAAACTTTCAAGTACTTTCATCAAGGTGTTGGCTTCTTGTTCGTTACTGTGCTCAACGTACTGAGCAGAAATTCATAGTGATACACACAATGAAAAGGAATGTAATGTAAAACAGCCAGAGCATCTCTGAACCAGCATATGAATTGCTTGTAAATACATTCATATCTCGGTTTTAGCTCTTATTGTGAAACTATCAAGTAGTCTCAATAAGGTGTTAAATTTACAAAAAAAAAAAAAAACTTCAGATTTTCTGCTGTAGTACTACACTGATTTTGACTGTATCACTGTAGTTGCACAAATCTGTGGCAAGTTATGTATGGCAGTTTGCAAATTTGCCAATGAAAAAGTATAAAAAATATAATACAGCACAGAAACATGGCCAGGAGCATAAAATCCAGATTATTTAATGAAGTAGGTAAGCGCTTTCACACAATAAAATAATGCTTCTTCAGACCATAAAATCCAGCTAGCAAACAACTAACTAATATACAAATAAAACAATGCAATTAATTCAAACTAACCAATGAAAAACAGCCAATAAAACTAGACAGCCAAAGATGAAAATTCATTTAAAGAGACCCCTAGCCTTTAAAACAGGTTTAATAGAAACCCTTCCATCCAAGCCAGGAGGCTTATCTGCTTGCAGTGTTACGATTCACACGTTTCTGTAAAGTTCTTAAGATCTCCTCCAATATTAATAAGTTGAATAACTCTGAACCCAAAACAATGTTCATTCCCACTTTCCATATAATGCTTAGCAAGTGCATTATGTGCATCTCAAATATTAACACAATAAGAATGTTCTTTTATACATTCCATTAATGACAAATTTGTTTTGCCAATGTAAAAACATGGGCATGCCCTGCAGCAGGCCAGATAAACCAAATCCCTGCTACGACAGTTAGCATTAATATAGAACTTGTACTCAATCTGTGTAACTGGATGAAAAAGATTAGGCAACTTATCTATAAAAGAACAAAAATTACACGTTAAACTCCTGTAGTTTCCTAAAGAACTATCATTATTTCCATCTATTACACTATAATTCTTGTTCTTATAACAAAGCTAGGTGTATCTCCCACCACTGTTCTAATCTCATCATCAGGATGTAAAATAGACCAATTGGATTTATTGATGTTAAGGATGTCAGTAATCTCACTAGTATAATAAAGTAAAAGGGGGTACATCAAGTTTATTATGTGAGCTGCAAGGAACCTTTGCTTCAAGAGCCTGATTAGAAAAATAGGGTCTTGCTTTGTTCTTTCTATGTTTAAAACTTTCTCTAATGATGTTATCAACTTCTCTTTTCTTATATCCTCTATCATAGAGTTCATGTTTAAACATATTAACATCCCCATAATACTTATCTTCATTATTGAGTATTGATATTATCATACCTTGTCCCTTAATAATATTTTGAAAAATATGTCCCGGGTGCATACTATCCCTTTGCAATAAGGTGTTTCTCCTACAAGAATTTTTAAATAAAGGGGTCTGGAATTTATTTTGCGTGCCTTTCTGTATATATACATCTAAAAAATCCATAGCTAACCTAGAACATTTGCAGGTAAACGTAAGAAAAGAAGTACTAGATTATAAATAATTAAAATGGGATAGCTGTATTTGTCCCATCTCATACCAAAAACAAATCATCTACAAATCTTCGGTAGAATTTTAGACATGAAGTATACTCATTCAAATTCAACACAAAAGTATTTTCCCATTGAGCCATAACTATGTTGGTGTAGCTATTGGCACATGATGTGCCAAGCCCATAGCCATGCCAACCTTCTGTAGATATAAATGTTCCTCAAGAAGAAGTACATTGTTCTCAAGAACAATTTTTAGGAACATGCAAATTAAATCTATGTTGTAAACATCATATTTGTTGTTCTTTAGGAGAAACTCGTGTACCATATTAATCTCTTGAAAATGAGGGGTGGCGGTAAATAAAAAACGTTATCAAGAGTAACAAAATAATAATCACTTACAACATTATTAATTTAACTGAACCTATAAAGATCCTCTAAAAGCTGTTGAGAATCTTTTAAAACTTGCTTGTCTTTGTCCAAAATAGGTCTTAACTTCTTTTCGACAAAAATAGAAAAAGACTCTGTGAGCCATCCATCTCCCGAGACTATAGGTCAAAAAGGGGGTCTTAACACATTCTTGTGTATTTTTGGCAGACCATGAAAGGTAGGAATTAGTGGAAACTCTACATCTAAATAATCAAAAAGTTACTTTGAAATAAACTTACTACAGTAACATTTATAAGTAGCAGCATGAACATGTTCTTTTAAATTCTCGATGACATCAAAATCAACACTAGCATTAAGATTATCAGACATCATATCAGAGATGGTATCAGAATAATACTTACAATCCATAATGATAATTGCACCCCCCTTATCGGCATTCTTAATAATAGTGTCTTCATCTTGTTGCAGTTCACTAAGTGCCTTCCTCTCTGATGCATCTAAATTAAAAAAAAAAAAAAAAAACTTTCTCTTACGTTGACCATCTCTATAAGCCTGTATAAGGTCATGCTCACATTTTTTGCAAAAAGGTTTCAAGAAGGGGTGCATAACTGGTTGAAACCTGCTAGGTTTCCTGAAGCACATATAATCATTACTGTTAGAGTAAAGCATTTTCAACATACGATTACGTGCGAACATCTTTATATCAATTATAGTCTCTCTAAAATTGGAACTTTGATCGGGGATAAAAGTAAGTCCACATTTTAAAAGCAATTCTTGCAAAAAAGTCAAAGTCTTGCTTGAAATATTATACATTAACGAATTTTGGTTTCCGTCTGCATCCATTTGATGGTTTGGCTCAGTAGATGCTCCATTTGTGTCTGTCGCTTCCTTCCTCGACTCGAGACCATGGCTGTCACAAAAAATCCTTGTCTCTGATTGGTAAAGGTAGTGGGAGGGTGGTAGAATGTGCTGTAGAATTAGTAGTTTTCCTTCGCACATCTGGAGGATTCATTGGTCCAGATAGCATTTGAGAGGAGCCAATAGTAGACATAGAGGTGCTGGGTGTGTCTAAATGTGGAGTAGTGTTAGCACTATCAACAGAAATACTAACAGTGGTCACATTAGATGCATTATTCGCAGTATTAGATTCTGAATCTGTTGCTATAGCATTTCTTGGCCAAGTAAAAACATTCCCACTGTTAAAGTCAGATATATCTCTTTTCAGCGTTTTATATTTCTGAGCTCTAAGACGCTGTTCATATGATGCAACATTGTCAATAACATTATCAAATCAGTGTAGAAATTCATCTTTAAATGTATCGAGGAGCTCATCATATTTCTTAATGGTTTCAGTGGTTTCTCCTTCTATAGGCTTAAAAAAGTCTAACATTAGTTGAATATATATAAGTCTCTCCATAGGTAGGCATATTAAGAATACGTAATCCACGGGGAATAACCTTGTGAAAAAAAGCAGGCTTTGAAATGCAGGTGATGCCACTGGATCTGCTTCAGCTTAAAGAGATCATTCTCAAGTTCCCTTATCGCCATAAAAAGTCGAGTTTCATCAATACTGGTCGTTGCAGTCTCTGTCCCGAGTTCCATAGTAGGTTCAACTAAAATGGGATTTATATCCAATTTCAATAGTCTCCCAAAATGACCATTAACACCAGCCACATTCTGTTTAGCCAGCTCAAATCCAACCTCTCAGCTATATTCCCAAGTGGGAAAAAACAACGAATTCTAAGTGAAAAGAAACCCCCCAAGGAATAAACTGTGCTTTCAAACCAACAAAGTACAAAAAATATAATAAAGCACAGAAACATGGCCAGGAGCATAAAATCCATGCTATTTAATTAAGTAGTTAAGCACTTTCACACAATAAAATAGTGCTTCTTCAGACCATGAAATCCAGAGAATAAACAACTAGCTAATATACAAATAAATCAATGCAATTAATTCAAACTAACCAATAAAAAACAGCCAATAAAACTAGACAAATATAAAAATTCATTTAAAGAGTCCCTTAGCCTTTTTTAGTAGAAACCCTTCCATTCAAACAAGGAGGCTTATCTGTTTGCAGTGTTATGATCCACTGTAGTTCACGGGTTTCTGTAAAGTTAAGATATCCTCCACATTTATCAATATTAATAAGTTCAATAACTCTGAACCCAAAACAATGTTCATTCCCACTTTCCATATAATGCTTAGCAAGTACATTATGTGCATCTCGAATATTAACACAATAAGAATGTTCTCTTATACGTTCCATTAATGACGGATTTGTTTTGCCAATGTAAAAACATGGGCATGCCCTGCATGAGGCCAGATAAGCCAAATCCCTGCTATGACAGTTAGCATTAATATAGAACTTGTACTCAGTCTGTGTAACAGGATGAACAAATTAGGCAACGTATCTGTAAAAGAACCAAAATTACATATTAAACACCTGTAGGTTCCTAAAGAACTGTCATTATTTCTATCTACTACACTAATAGTGTTAATGGTCATTTTGGGAGACTATTGAAATTGCATATAAATCCCTTATAGTTAAACCTACTATGGAACTCGGGACTGAGACTGCAATGACCAGTATTGATGAAACTAGACTTTTTATGGTGATAAAGGAACTTGAAAATTATCTCTTTAAACTGAAGCAGATCCAGTGGCAGTTTCTGCCTTTCGAAGCCTGCCTTTTTCACAAGGTTATTCCCCGTGGATTACATATGCTTAATATGCCTACCTACGGAGAGACTTACACTCAGCTGCTAAGTAAGTGGCAACAACTTAACCTTAAATGCAGCTTCAATTATATTCGACTAATGTTAGACTTTTTTAAGCCTATAGAAGCAGAAACCACTGAAACTGTTAATAAGAAGAATACATTTATAGATGAATTTCTACATTGATTTGATAATGTTATTGACAGTGTTTCATCGTATGAACAGCGGCTTAGAGCTCAGAAATATAAAATGCTGAAAAGAGATATATCTGACTGCAATAGTGGGAATGTTTTTACTTGGCCGAGAAATATTATAGCGACAGATTCAGAATCTAATACCGCTAATAATACATCTAATGCAACCACTGTTAGTATTTCTGTTGATATTGCTAACACTACTCCACATTTAGACACACCCACTACCTCTACGTCTACTATTGGTTCCTCTCCAACGTTATCTGGACCAATGAAACCTCCAGATGTGCGAAGGAAAACTACTAATTCTGCAGCACCGTCTGCCACCCTCCCACTACCTTTACCAATCTGACGCAAGGATTTTTTGTGACAGCCTCGGTCTTTGAGTCGAGGAAGGAAGCAACAGAGACAAATGGAGGATCCACCGAGCCAAACCATCAAATGGATGTGGATGGAAATGAAAATTTCGTTGATATATAATATTTCAAGTGAGACACTGACTTTTTCGCACAAATTGCTTTTAAAACACGGACTTACTTTTATCCTCGCTCAAAGTGCCAATTTTAGTGCAACGATAATTGATATAAAGATGTTCGCATGTAATGTTATGTTGAAAATGCTTTACTCTAACAGTAATGATTATATGTGCTTCAGGAAACTTAGCACGTTTCAACCAGTTATGCACCCCCTTCTTGAAACTTTTTGCAAAAAATGTGAGCATGACCTTATACAGGGTTATAGAGATGGTCAACTTAGAGAAAGGTTTTTTTAATTTAGATGCATCAGAGAGGAAGGCACTTTATGAACTGCAACAAGATGAAGACACTATTATTAAGAATGCGGATAAGGGGGATGCAATTGTCGTTATGGATCATAAGTATTATTCTGATACCATCTCTGGTATGATGTCTGATAATAATGTTTATGCTAGTGTTGATTTTGAAGTCATCGAGAATTTAAAAGAACATGTTCATGCTGCTACTTATATATCTTACTGTAGTAATCTTATTCAAAGGAACTTTTTAATTATTTAGTGGTAGAGTTTCCACTAATTCCTACCTTTCATGGTCTGCCAAAAATACACAAGGATGTGTTAAGACCCCCTTTTCGACCTATAGTGTCGGGAGGTGGATGGCTCACCGATCCTTTTTCTATTTTGGTCGAAAAGAAGTTAAGACCTATTTTGGACAAAGACAAGGAAGTTTTAAAATATTCTCAGCCATTTTTAGAGGATCTTTATAGGTTCAGGTAAATTAATAATGCTGTAAGTGATTATTATTTGGTTACTCTTGATGTTGTTTCTTAATTTGCCGCCATCCCTCATTTTCAAGGGATTAATATGGTACGCAGGTTTCTCCTAAAGAACAGCGAAACATAGATTTAATTTGCATGTTCCTAGAAATTGTTCTTGAGAACAATGTATTTCTTCTTGAGGAACATTTATACCTACAGAAGGTTGGCATAGCTATGGGCACATCATATGCCAATAGCTACGCCAACATAGTTATGGCTTGATGGGAAAATGCTTTTGTGTTGAATTTGAATGAGTATACTTCATGTCTAAAATTCTATTGAAGATTTGTAGACTATTTGTTTTTGGTATAGGATGGGACAGAAGTATAACTATCCCATTTTGTTAATTATTTACAATATACTACTTCTTTTCTTAAGTTTACCTGCAAATCTTGTAGGATGGCTGTTGAATTTTTAGAAGTATATATACAGAAAGACATGCAATATAAATTCCAGACTACTTTATTTAGAAAATCTTGTAGGAGAAACATGTTATTGCAAAGGGATAGTATGCACCTGAGATATATATTTCAAAATATTTTTAAGGGACAACGTATGAGAATTTCAGGGTCTATATTATAACATCGAAGTCTTAAAACTTCGAATTTTATAATATCGACCCCAATTCAGCGAACGCTTGAAATGGCGAAGCTGCAGAACACCGAATATTTTCCTTGGGAAAGTATTCGGTGGGCCATTTCTGCGGCTTTGCTATTTCCTCGACTGTGGTGCGAAGGTGACGGACCGGGTTAAGGTAAGTGGGCGAATGGACCGAGGTAAGGTGAGTCTGTGATAGGGACCTTAGGGATAGGGAGCGGGTAAGGTGAGAGTGCGATAGTTGGGGACCTTAGGGTTAGGGAGCAGCTAAGGTAAGTGTGTGATAGTTAGGGACCTTAGGGTTAGGGAGTGGGTAAGGTGAGTGTGCGTATGGACCGAGGTAAGGTGAGTCTGTGATAGGGACCTTAGGGATAGGGAGCGGGTAAGGTGAGAGTGCGATAGTTGGGGACCTTAGGGTTAGGGAGCAGCTAAGGTAAGTGTGTGATAGTTAGGGACCTTAGGGTTAGGGAGTGGGTAAGGTGAGTGTGCGTATGGACCGAGGTAAGGTGAGTCTGTGATAGGGACCTTAGGGATAGGGAGCGGGTAAGGTGAGAGTGCGATAGTTGGGGACCTTAGGGTTAGGGAGCAGCTAAGGTAAGTGTGTGATAGTTAGGGACCTTAGGGTTAGGGAGTGGGTAAGGTGAGTGTGCGTTAGTTAGGGACCTTAGGATTAGGGAGCGTGTAAGGTGAGTATGCGTTAGGGACCTTAGGGTTCGGGTTGGGTTAAGGTAAATGGATAGCTAGTAGTGTATGTACGGTTTTGTGTAGGATTCTGTGGAGTGTGTATGTGTGGATTATGTATTTTGGTGTGCTTGTGCTGTGTGTGTGTATTCTCGGAACAGCAAATTTTTTCCCTTGGAAAAAATTCACTGTTTTGAGCGTTCAAGTGTATCACATTTCGAGATTCCAAAGTCGAGCTTATGGTTTTCGCATTTTGGAATTTCCATAATGTGTTATAGACCCAGAATTTCAAGACTTAATAATAAAGATAAGTATTATGGGGATGTTAATATGTTTAGACATGAACTCTATGATAGAGGATATAAGAAAAGTGAACTTGATAACATCATTAGAGAAAGTTTTAAACATAGAAAGAACAAAGCAAGACCCTATTTTTCTAATTAGGCTCTTGAAGCAAAGGTTCCTTGCAGCTCACATAATAAACGTGACGTACCCCTTATACTTTATTATTCTAGTGAGTTTACTGATATCCTTAATATCATTAAGTCCAATTGGTCTGTTTTACATCTTGATGACGAGATCAGAACAGTGGTGGGGGATACGCCCAGCTTTGCCTTTAAGAATAAAAAATCAATTAAAAGACAGCGTTGTTATAAGAACAAGAATTATAGTGTATTAGATGGAAATAATGATAGTTCTTTAGGAACCTTTTTTTCTTTTACAGATACGTTGCCTAATTTTTTTCATCCTGTTACACAGATTGAGTACAAGTTCTATATTAATGCTAACTGTCATAGCAGGGATTTGGTTTATCTGGCCTCCTGCAGGGCACGCCCATGTTTTTACATTGGCAAACCAAATTCATCATTAATGGAACATATAAGAGAACATTCTTTTTGTGTTAACATCCAAGATGCAAGTAATGCACTTGCTAAGCATTACTTGGAAAGTGGGAATGAACATTGTTTTGGGTTCAGAGTTATTGAACTTATTAATACTGAAAAATGTGGAGGAGATCTTAAGAACTTTACAGAAAGACGTGAACTACACTGGATCCTAACACTCCAAGCAGATAAGCCTCCTGGCTTGAATGGAAGGGTTTCTATTAAACCTGTTTTAAAGGCTAGGGGTCTCTTTAAATGAGTTTTTATCTTGGCTGTCTAATTTTATTGGCTGTTTTTTATTTGTTAGTTTGAATTAATTGCATTGATTTATCTGTATATTAGCTAGTTGTTTGCTAGCTGGATTTCATGGTCTGAAGAAGCACTATTTTATTGTATGAAAGCGCTTACCTACTTCATTAAATAATGAGGATTTTATGCTCCTGGCCGTGTTTCTGTGCTTAATTATATTTTTTGCACTTTGTTGGTTTGAAAGCACAGTTTATTCCTTGGGGTTTTTTTTTTAAACTTAGAATGAAAAAGTATGTCATTTTACTTGTAAAAGTACAACATTTTACTTATGATATAACAACAAATCCATAAAGTAGTATAGGCTTTTATAGCACTCAACTTACTAAGCATCAAATCAGTACAGAGGAGCTGGAATATAATGCCAGATGTCAGGCTGCAGCAGTGAACACCTCTGGACCTAAGGATCAGGTTCCCTGCACAGTGAAGGCCATATCTTAGTCTCCCATAAAATATTTTAAACTGTCATTCACTGCTCAGTGTTTACAAAAAAGCATGCAGGACTATTGTTTGCCTTTTTGGGGGTGTCACCACAGCGCCGTGCTGAATTTGATTATTTTGCTTCAGTTGCTGCAGGTACCAGGCCTTTGTTGTATGGCATTTCCTAAATGAAGAATATTTTTTTTGGTAAAATATGCAGAAGTTTTACTTCTGATGTTATTGAAATATTGCAAATATCTCATGGGCCTCTATTTTATTAGAGGTATTACATAGTGAGTATTTTAATTTGGCTGGGTCCTTTTTGCAGTTTTTACTGAAAACTCTGTGACCTTTTGCCCACTGGTCCAGAATGCACAATGGGGATGACTGTAGCAAGTACTTAAGTTTGAACTGTAAGTAAAGCCCAGGAGACAGTGTTGGAAAAAGCCCAGGAGACAGTGTTGGAAGTAAAGAAATCCTTCTCAGACTTCATCCTTTAGATGGCTCAAAAAGCGAGCACTAATCTGGATGGAGTCATGGAGAGTGCAGTCAGACATCAAGCAAAAGTGGAAAGGATGCTTTCAAAACATTCTGATTCCTTTGTGGCTTTCCAGAAGGAAAAAACATCTTCTCAAGCATAAGGTCATGCATGGAAGTAGAAACCAGATTTGAAGAGATGGCAGAGAAGCAAATTGACCAGAAGACTGGGAAAGAAGGAAAAACTTAAGGATTGTTTGAGTGCCAGAAAGGACGGAAGGCAGAAAAGGGTACCACATTCAGCCAGCTACGTAGTGATAGATGGTTGAGTATTACTGGGAACTCTATCTACATTTAAAAGGCAGAAATGGTACCACATTCAGCCAGGTACGTACTGATAGATGGTCGAGTATTAACTGGTTACTCCATCTACGTTTTAAAGGCAGAAAGGGTACCACATTCAGCCAGGTACATAGTGATAGATGGTCGAGTATTACTGGGGACTCCATCTACATTTAAAAGGCAGAAAGGGTACCACATTCAGCCAGCTACATAGTCATAGATGGTCTAGTATTACTGGGGACTCCATCTACATTTAAATAGTGGACCGGGTACAGATCACAAGAGACAGACTGGGTGGAAACTGGCACATTCGCAGCCTCATTTGCTTTGGGACAGGTCATGAAGGAAGACATACTGAGCAGGTTTTGGAAATTGGAGCTTGTATGTAAAGTTGGTAACCACAGAGTTCATATAGACAGTGACTGTTTAGCTCCAATGATGTGCTGAAGTGCAAAATTCTTTCCCACAATTCGAGACTGCCAGAGGCAAAAAATATGATTTAAGCTGATTTATCAGGCTCATTCGTAGTTTTTCTGCTGGGAGGGGGCATACACATTCCTGGACCCAACCCAGAAGAAACAATCACCTTTCTAGAGGGTAGAGCAACAGAAGCAGAGGGGTGTGCTACACATTATCAGGAGGCACAAGGAGGAGAAAGTAACACACATATGGGTCAAAGGAACCTTTCTGATTTTTAGGGAACCTGTTGGAAGTGACAAACCATAACTAACTGTGGGATGCAGTGGAAATAAGCAAAACGTTACCGTAGCCTGTTGTTATAGTTGATAAATGCTGAAATCTAAAAAAAGAAATGCTTCTTGGCTGTATGTTTCTATCTTTATTTTTTCTTTCTGATCTGCAATGACTCAAACCACTTAGTGAGTGAAAGTAACAGCCCAGCAAATGTACGTATACACTGGGTCAAGTGACCTAACAGGACCAGTTGGCTGGTAGTATATATGCACTGTAGGCTGTATCAGTGAAACAATCCTGTTGGATGCAATGAGCTTAATGTTTATGCCTTAAAATCTGTCCTAAGTGAAGGAGGGGAAGTCAGCTGATACATACATTTATAGAAACTGAAACAAACCATACCGGCACAATCCTAGTTGCAAGCATTTTGCATCATAAACTATACTGACACACTCCCAGTTGCAAACATTATACATCACTTATAATCTACCCAATCATTTTCAGTCAGACATTACATAGCTCATATATATCCTGACTTCTTTTGAACATCATTCCTTTCCTCTGTGTATTGTTCCCACAGTTCCCATTTTTCCTGTGTAGTTTGCTCCTACCCCTTTCTAAAGATCTCAGTTCCAGTTGTTTTATCTCTGTTACTGTATTCACTACTTCTAGTGTAGTTGGTTTAGATTTTCATTTTCTAGTAATTGCTTTTTTTTTTTGCAGCCACCATAATTAGACACAGCAAGGCCGTACCATGTCTAGGCAATTCCGATTCTGTATCATAGCTCAGAAAAATCTCTGTCGTCACACCAATCTGCCCACCCAACATCTTCGACAGTGCATCGTGCAGGGATATCTGCCAACTCACCGCACTCAGAAAATATGTTCCCAATTACCTCTTTCTTCCCTGTCACACCTCCAATATTTGCTGTCTACCCGAGGAAAAATTCGCTGGAGTCTACCTGGGGTAAAAAAATATCTATGTAAACATTTTCAAGTAAAAATCCTAAATCTTCCAATATTTCTTTGTAAATTGCTTATCCAGTCTCTCTTCCTAATCCTTTCTAACCTCCTCTGATTGATTCATATACTTATTGTGCAATATTGTATATGCTGTACTAGTTATTCCTTTTTTTAATGGCATCTTCTGTTCTAGAGTCTATTAAAACTATACTAGTGCTAGTCTTTCATTTAAGACCTCCATATTTCTTTCTCTTTGCCTATAATCTGATATCAATTCTTGATTAGGGAAGGAAATCTCTACCCTGCAGTCCAAATATTTCTTGGCATCTTCCCCTCTCTAGTCATTTGCTCCCAATACCTTGGTTCATTTGCCTGTTTTCTCAAATAAATTCCAGCCCCCTCTTGCCTATTGTCTATGTCCATATTTGCAGTCATCCCAATCAGCAGAATCTCCTTTCTGCATTCTCATGTTGGCTTAGTTCTTAGGATACTTTCTGCTACTTCATGGGTATAATATTCTGTATAATTATTACTCTCCTTAAAAGTTTGCATCAAAATCCCAGTCTCTCCTTGTTTCTTGAGCATCCTCATTTCATCATCATACCTTTCCACTTTGAATTATAGTTTTCTGCTTGTGCTATGTATAGGAGCCTTAACTGTGTAGCTCTAAAATACCCCTTCAAATTGGGTAATCCCAGTCTGCCCTGTTCTACTTGAAGAATCATCTTATCCCACTTGACTCTTGCCATATTCCCATCCCAGGTAAAGTCCTTCAGCTCTTTATTAATTGCTATCCATAACTTCTCCTCTGGTTGATAAAAATATGTCTGACCTGTGTATAAGACTAAAGGGACTAAAAACATTTTAACTGATTGTATCTTAGTATCCATATCCATATAACAAAGCTTCCATTTTTCTCAGTTTTGGTATTATCTTTTGTTTAGTCTCTTCCCACATATCCTTAGCTGCCACACCAGAATCGTTTTAATCCATACTCCTAAATACCTCATTTTATTATGTCCCCATAAATATCGATATCGCTGAACCAGTTCCTATGTGGGTACATAATTTACTGCTATTGCCTTTCTTATAGCTTCATTAATTTTGTTTCCCGAAAAGATTTGAAGCTGTCTCAAAATGTTCCACAACACTGTAATGTCTCTTTCTGGTTTTGCAGGGTATAAAATAATATTATCTGGAAATAGAGCCAGCTTTTCTTGACTACATAACAATTATATAATTGAATTTCTGAGTCCCTTATTTTCTTTGCCAGTGGTTCTAAATATAATGCAAATAAATGGGAAAGATTCCACCCGTGTCCCTGCTGTACAGGGGCATCAGATGCTGACTTGGCTAAACATGGGCTAACCTCTTGGCTAGGCTTATAAGGGCCTCAGGGCCAATAGCCTAGTAACTTCCTATGGTCCTGTAATACCCCTGCCTGGTTCCCCTGCTCAAGCAGAATTTATCAGAAAGGACCTCACCCACTTTAATTTTCACCTCCGATCCCTCATATATCCTGCTAATCAACCTTATAATTTTTTCAGGAAATGCAAATGCTTCCATTGCCTTGCTCATAAAGTCCCACCTTACTCTGTCAGGCGCTCTCTCTGCATCAAGACCTTTCAACAGCAGTGGTATTTTTGTGCATTCTGCTTCCCTCTGGGTCATCAGTGTTCTGTTAATGTTGTCAAATGTTTGTTTGCCTCCCCTGCACAAACCACATTGATCCATGTCTATCACTTTTGTCATTACTTTTGCCATTTTTTAGCCGTTACAGACATGAAGACTGTATAATCATGGTTTAGTATCGAAATGGGCCTGTATGAAACTGGATCTGATAGCTCTTTACCCTCTATAGATATTACAGCTACCACTGCTTTTTTCCAGGATGTTGGAACTTCTCCTCTTAAAATACTGTTAAACAAAGCCTTCCAGATCTTTATCAGTTTTTTCCCTCTTAGCTTCCAAACTTCCACAGGAATACCATCCATTCTTTGGGACTTTCCTGTAGATTGGTTATAACCACAAATCCAAATATGAAACCAAGTTATCCAACAACCAGTGAAGGACAGATTGACCACCACAAAGTATGAAACATCAGAATGACCACCATGAAGTACGAAGAAGGTTTATTCAGGGAAGAAAGTGCTCAGCCTGAATAAACTTGCTTTGTACTTTGTGGTGGTCATTCTGGTGTTTTGTACTTCATGGTGGTCAATCTGTCCTTTATTGGTTGTTGGATTATTCTGTAGACTGGTTATACATCACAATTTTATCTCATCTCCTCCTATCTTAACCATTAATAATTGAGCCTCATCTACCTCTAACCTTGGCATATTTAATTCTTCCACAAACATTTCCATTTGTATCTGATGTTCTTTGTGTTTCACTGTTGCAGTCATTACATTTGGGTTATCTGCTTGCAAGTAGCCCTCAGCTGGCCTGATTATCATAGTCTTGGGTCCTGCGTCGGTTGCTGTCTTTTCTTCCATGACATCAGGTAGTCAGGGGTATAAGGCATGCAGCCGACACCATTACATCAGCCTTTCTTGCCATGCGGTGCCTGAAGCAGAAACAGTTTGTAAGTGCCAGTTGGCCGACTCCTGAAATTTTCATTTTAGAGTTTCAGAACCGAAGTCTTCAAAAAAGCTAAGTACCCCATTGGGGATCCTTTTTCTTGCTCTAAAAAAATGTCCGTAAAAGTTAACAATTGCATTACTTGTGGAAAGCAAATACGTCATAAAGATTTTGATTCATACTGCATTCCTTGCTTAGGCCCTGACCACGACGTCCTTCACGGTCGGTTTTCTGCCTTATTCAATCCTTGAACTATTTGTCGTCGGTTCATTTTTGCATCAAACTATTTCGGTACTCTGTTTAATTATCCAGGAATGGCTTTGGTAAGCCATCTGACTACTGACATTCTGAAAAAACTTAAAAGATAAAGACAGAGACAGACTGCATAGATCCAAAGCTGATGACGATGCTTCCGTTAAGCTAGTCGCCAGTTTCCTAGTACTCGGTGAGGTGCTTTTGCAGCCCCTGATACCCGCTACTTCAGATTCACAGGCCTCTACTGAGACCCATTCGGAGTCCAGTATGCCGCGAGATGCTTCTTCGACTATGGAAGCTGTTTAAGTGCAATTTAATTTCTACTGTTGTAGTTGCAAAATAATTTTTAAACTTTGTGTATATTTTTTGAGTTGTTGATGTTGAAATGTTAAATTGGAATTTTTTCTTTGAAAGGTTCTGTTCCTGTTCATGGTTCATAACTTAATACTAGGCTAACTGCCCTTAAGGGCTATTTTAAGCCTAGCCAATAGTCTGTGATCAGAATCAAAGTCAAAGCAAACTTTATTGTCGATCAGATATTCACAGCAATGCAAGCTGAATTAAATTGTTACTTTGGTCCCTGTGCAAGACATAGCAATGAACACATAGTTTGAGTGACAGTAAGACTAATGCACATACAGTAATAATTAAAATATTGACACAATAAATTACCACAATTGGACAGGAAGACATTAGACAATATTATACTAGTAGGTATTGCAAAGACTATGACAATCAAATCGTGTATCTTGTGTTTAAAAGGTGAAGCTCTTAACCATTATACCAAACCCACCTCTTAAAGAGTGAGTGTTCTTAGCAAGTAGTTGGTCATGCAGTCTAGGAGACCATTAAGGAGCCTAGTCAAAATTCCCAATTACCTCTAAGCACGGTCTGATTAAGTGACTTGCTCAAGGTCAAGTTGTAGGCAAGTGAATGCTGAGGGAATCAAACCCTCTACCATAGGAATTAGTTTGTTTACAGCTTAGAGCGTTAGCCCTGTGCTATAACTGCTTGACAAGACAGTAGTGCATGGCAGCTGTCATAAATGGTAAATACAGGGGGGGGGGTGAGCAGATTCATAAGTTAGTACAAGGCTAATGACCACAGGGGCCTTTTTAAGCCTAGCCACAATTCCCAGGTGGGAATCAAACCTACGTTGTCTCACTGAGGTTAACAGCTTAACCATTATGCTAACTCAAGCTGTGGAAAGGTGAAAAAAGGGGTGGTGGTACTAACAGTTGATTATCTAAGATAGAGGATACCTTAATGGTCTGTGCAGGAAGTTATGCTGAAGTAAATGGATGTCCTAATTGCTAGAATTACAGTGATCTTGGTATTTCTACCACAAGGGCTTTGCAAGGCAGATTTTAGGCAGGGAGTGGTGGCTGTCCTTCATTTTTCTGAGGGAGTGCTTATTTCCGTGGATAACTGGAATGTACTGAATAATACGACAGATGCAAGTCATGGAAGTTATTTGAAGAATTAGAGACTCTGTGACATTTTCCCATGTGGGGATTTAAGACAAGCATATACTTTTTTTCAAGCAAGTTGCATACTGTGGCCAGACTGGACCTATTTTCTATTTAAGAAAATATGAATATCTGGTTTATAAATCTGAGGGTCTTCGGGATAGTTATATAAGGTCATGCAACAATAATAGTTTGTATAGTGATCCCAAATGCTTTACTTCCACTCCTTTTTCATTGGATCCAAATCAATGCACACCTTTTTTGGTAAGTGATTTACAGAAACTAGAGTGTACCGGGGAAGAGCTAATGAACAACAAGGAGGCCCTGAAATAAAAAAAAAAATAAATAAATAAATAAAAAAACCATGACAGGTATAAGAATATATGCATCAGCTAGGTCAAAGATTGCAATGAAAAATCAAACAGCAAAACCAAAAAGACTAGAGAAAAAAATAAGTAGAAGGAGAGAACTATATACACAAGAACTTATAATGCTAAAGCAACTGCTCTTATATCATATGGATAAAAAATAGGAATTCCTGAAAGAAAGCATAAGAGATGTTTTTACCAGGATCCTTCATGGCACAACAATGGTTAGTGTAAAACTGAGGCGGCAGAAGGCTGCATACATGATCCCCACATTAAACTCCTCTAACATACAGGCCTAAAATTAACACCCAGTAGAGATCATGGAGAAGTTCAGACATTTATTCAGTAGTTTTATACAATAGAGGTAAACATTTCAAGCAGTATATAAATTAGAAAGGTGGCATTTGGCTGATTTAACACTCCCAACAGTGACTACGGGACAAGCAGCCTCTCAGGTGGTTTCCCGTACCAATTTGGAATTAAGGAAACTTTAGGAAAGCAAGCCACAGGGAAAATGTGTGGGGTAGGTGATCTTCTTCTGTTGGAAGTGTAGAATTTAGCAAGAAAAAAAATACTCCAACACAATGGTGAGGGTTTTCAGCTAGGTTCTGCGTATGAGAAAGCTTCCTAGATCTTCAAAGGAAGAAGTAAAGGTAACTACTCACAAGAAATGGAAGGACCCTGGCATATTGGCCTCTTGTTTGCCTGTAGCAATCCTTAACCGTGATTACGAATTGTTTAGGGTAGTGTTAACTATGATGTTAGACTGGTATATGGAAAAAGTGACATAAAAGGTTACGGTGTTAAATGTAAGTGCTGAGAAGGCTTTTTTTCTGGGGTATTTTTACATAATATCTTGTTAAAATTTGGGTTTAAAGAGGAATTGGTATGTTTACTTTGTAAAATTTACAAGGGTTCAGTAACCAAGGTCAAAACCCAAGCTGGCTTAGCTAGTTCTTTCCCAATACACCGGGGGACAATGCAGGACTGCTCATTGTCCCATTTTGTTTGCATTCTATCTATAGGTCTTAACTAAAGACATTGGGAGTTTTGACTTGACAGGATACCATGTAGAGGTGGGACAGCATGAAGTAGACCTTTAGATGATATATTCATTTGCCCGAAGAACCCTAATAAGGACCTAGTTTGTTTATTTCATTGCTTAATGAAGTTTGGAAATTTCTCAGGATTGGGGTAATTGTAGAAAAGAACAGAGGTAGCTGTAGATGATAATACTTCAGTTTAAGAGCTCTGCATCATGAGCTGTGGGAGCAAAAATGTTCAACTATCTCGGGTATGGTTTTGCCCAGTAGAGGAATCATTTGAAAAAAGATATGATAGGCTTTTAAGCTGAACAAAACAACATTAAAGATGGAAAATGATGGAGTAAGAATTAGACCATTGAAAGATTTAGAATTAGATCAGAGGATCCAAGTAGGGATATCTTTATTGTTTCTTTGTTACTGCATGTCTTTCATGCCTTTTCTAGCACCATTCTCAAGAAATTATCAGAGATTAAGTACAGTGGTTGACTTTGTTTGGAAGGGGGGTGAAACTGAGAGTTTCATGAGAGAAAGGGATACTGTCCATAGAACTGTGGGATTTCAGATGACATATCCTAAGAAACATTTGTTCAAATAAAGTGGTTTGTTCGGATTCAAGCCATGGCATACAGTTCAGGGTTGGGAGGGTGGCCTAATGGTTAAAGTGTTTGCCTTGCAAACACAAGGTGCAGGGTTTGAATCTCACAAGGGACAATTGGCTAGGCTTAAAATAGCTCGCAAGGGCAGTTAGCTTAGTACTAATCTATGAATCTATGAAAAATTAAAGGTAATTGATGGGTCAGAATTATTGAATAGGTCACCTGCAGAAAAGATGTTGGAAAATGGTAGCAGAGCTAGCCCTTCTGGAGGAGATGAACAGACAGGCAGTCTTGGAAAGCAGTCAGTTACTGCATAATGAATGTGTGCAGAAATGGAAGGATTACTTTTACCTATAGGATACCTGAAGGATGGAAGGCCTGAATGTGAGGCTTAGAGGAAGCGGAAGAGAAAGAAACAAGATAATTTACTGGGAACAGCTAAGAATATGACGGGGATGAATAGACTGCAGGTGAGCCAACCCTGAATTTTGCCTCATGGAGGTCTGTAGAGTATGAAGGATTTATAGTGACAAGCAAGAGGCTTGACATTTACACCAGGGACGCGGTTGAAAATCACTTGATAATTGGGATATTAATACTTGAAACTTAAATCAGGAAATAATTAAGGGATTGATGGGTAGACATAAGACAAGTGCAGTTTCTGCAGCAGAACAATGGATTTTGGTTTTGGAATTTGATTTAGAAAACTTTCAAGCTGTCAGTGGAAGCAACCCTGTGCTCAAATGATGCTACCAAAGGCAGATGATTTTGCATTTTGACTTGGAAATGCCTTCATAAATATGTTTATGCACAGTAAAAGTTGCAGCATATATTTCCTTTGGTAAATGGGGAATGCGTTGTGACATGCTGTGTCCTTGCTTTAGTTGTTTTTTGCTGCATTAATATTTTAGAATGAATCTTCACCCCTCTTCCAAAAAGAACTAAAAACATACCTTGCTAACTCCCCTTTGTGCACCTGCCATCACCCCACCTAAATTCTGGCTACCTATTTCAAAAGTATTTTCCCTCCTTTACTCTCCGTATACTTATTAATCCTGGGAAGCCTTAACAACCTCTTTGGTACACTCTTATAACTTCTACCCTCTGCCACCCTACCCCCCTTCCCGTGATCAGCACGACTCTTCTCCCTCCTTACTAACACACTGCTTCCTTCTTTTTCCTATATCTTAAATCCCCTTTCTTTGCCCTCCACTTGCAATCCATCCAGCAACTTCCCCTGTTAATTGATATAGTACTCACATTTTTTATTTTCATACAGATATCTGTTTTTGACTTGTGTTCAAACTGTCCTTGTTAGTACAGCTGCATGTTAATTCACTTCCTGCTCCATCATGTATTTTTCACTTGTAATGACACGGCATTGTTAGTACAGCTATATATTAATTTCTCTTCCTTCTACATCATGCATTAATATCTGGTATTTCTAGGAGTTTGTCTCCATTCTTATGAGTCAGTTTTTTTTTTCTTATCGTGCATGTTTTGTACTCATGTTTTCACTTTATCATGTAACAGGCAATTTTTCATGTATAATATGTCTTCATATTGTATTATCATCATGTGTGTTTATCTTTTACTTTATATTTATCTTGTACTTTTTACATTGTATTTTTGGAGCTTTTCTCCTTGGGTCTACACTGAAAATGGGCCTCTGTCCCAGTTGGACTAACCCGGTTAACAAAAGGCAAATAAATAAATAAATCTAATGTACATATTTGAAAAGCTCCTGTTTGGCAGCTAAAATGCCAGAAATGTTCAAGATATTCTTGCAATTGGTAAATCACAATCCAGGACTTGCACTTTCTATAGTATCTACATGAAAGAGATGCATGGTATAAAAACATTATCACAATTGCCAGCCATCACTTCAGGTCATCCAGACATAAGAGATGTTTAGAGAACTAAAGAAGTATATTGCTTCCCAGAAAATGACAACTCACAAAAAGTGTGCAAGAGGGGTGCTTAATGCAGTTTTGGGTTAACATCTGACAAATAAGGGTAAACTGTGAATCAGGAGGCTTAACATCTGCCAAAATCTCCACTCATAAATGCCCACAGAATGAGTCAGTTTTTTGTTTATGGCATCTTGGCTCTCTACAGGTCCCAATGCCTCCCATCATTCGGTGGGTCTACCAAACCCAGCTAGCCTCCTTGAACTGTAGTTGGCCCATGTTTTTGGTCTGTGAAGAGACTGAGGCATCCTGGAGCATTCATACCCCCTGCTGATGAGCATTTTTATTCGCTGCTAAGGACCTGCTTTCATGTGCTTTTGTCCGAGGGGAAAGGCTAGCAATAGGTGTACACTGGTGTATCATCCACACCATCAGATGAGATTCAGCTACAGGCCTGCCCCTGTGGAAAATACCCTTGAATATTCCTGGCCTTCACTATAGATCGGTAAGGGTACATCTGAGGATATGCAGGCCCCCAAGATGGGCAAGCCCATCACCCATGCCTTCACCAGAACTAGTAGTGAGGGTGGGTCTATATCACTTCATTGAATGCTTAAGTGAGCTAATCTCTATTAGTCTAACCCTATTCAGTGAAAGCTCAGTTAAGTGAACAATTGTTTCAGTGAAAAAGTTCCTAGGGAAAGGACATGATTGGCCATCATCTGGCATTTGCTCTTTTTTTTCACTGTAGTGCGATCTTAGAGTTGGTATATATAGTTAAAGGGGGTGTGGGAGGGCGAAGTCCCTTACTTTGCAGGGTTTTAAATTTTGTTGTATTTGTTCTGGTTGCTAGCTGGCCTACTATTTTTTTCCCTAGGAAATGTTTGGCTGGAATGGTCGTTCGCTTAATTGAGCTTTCGCTGATTTCAGTTCAACGATTAGCGATTTGCTCAATTAAACTTTTGACAAAGTAATATAGACCTGTGAGGGCTGTATCCTTCAATGTCTCTGGTGCAGGCCATTGTCACTCAGCTAACTAAAGACGTACCTTTCACCTGGTACGAGCTGATGACAAGAGTTATGCAACAGCTGTTCTTTCAGCAGCCACTTTGAGGAAGAGTGTCTTGAGGTATGTCATAGGTTCATGGATGAATTCTAGGCTAACTGTCCTGAAGGGCTATTTTAAGCCTAGACAATAACCAGAGGTCAGAATCAAACCCTCTACCTAGTGTATATAAACTAAAGACCTCAACTATTATGCCAAACTCGTCCACACCTTGATTGATGAACTTTCTGTGCTAGAATATCTTAAAACTTGATTGCATTTAGCAAGCTCGTGTAGAATGAGCCTTTATGTTCCCCAGTGAATGCATAGTGGTTGAAATTAAGATCAGGTGATCTACTTTCTTGTCTGTACCCTCAAGAGTGGAAAAAGAATTTCTGTTGATAGACTACTACAGGTATTTCATGCTGGAGAAGCCCCCAAAGATGGATCAGATATTGAACATGTTGAGCTCTGTTATATCTAGTGAGCTTTCTCCTCATGAGAATGGAAGTGTACTGGTTGTGAACTGCATATGGGCCTGTCATGACAGTCACTTTCTCTGACATACAATGCCATAATATTGTTACCTTGTTAACATTCACCTTATACTCGCCTATCATTTGTTTGTTACCTCAGGTATTTGGTGAGCAGAGGATACACCATGCTGGAGTTTGGGTAGAGGTGGGTTTTGTTCTCATTCGCCTCACCCCAGGAAGGGGATTCCTATGCTGTTGACGCCCTAATGTCAGAGTTTAACAAGAATAACATGACAGCACTTCCTAGCAACTTCCTGCTGATCATGTCTTCCTTAGGGAGACATTCATGATTTGCTTCCTGCTGTCTTTCCAGAAGTAGGTAAACTAATGTCTTGGCAGGAAAGAGGAGGAGTTCTGGAGCATCTTTCCATGGAACCTTCCCTGGAGGAAGCAGTTTATGAAGCCTGAAAGCTTCCTATTTCAACTTCCATTTTTCTTAAGAATCCAGGGTAAATTATTATTTTATCCTTTTTGACCAGTATGTATAGCAGAACCTGTGGCACCTTTCAATCTTTTGCTACTAGATAAGGAGTCCTGCATTTTAGACAAGAGACTGTTGTGTGCACCTTTGAAACTGAGATCCCTTATCTTTTTGCCTTGGGTGTTCCACTTCCAGTTCTGCATTGTACTTCAGGTAGTGAAAGGGCTGGCACAGCTTCTTGACTTTGAGGTCAAGGAGTGTTTGGAAAAGAACTATTTGACTGCTTCCTTGTTGGCCTTTTGTTATAACCCCTTGTAATTTTGGGTCTACTTTATGTGCTCTAAGTCCGAGAATATCGAATAAGATATTCTCAACACGAGTACACCGAAAGCGCAAAGCATCGAAAATGTAAACGGAAATCTCCATAGGTGGAGATTTCCGTTTACTTCAATGTAGTGCGATCACGGAGTTGGTATATTTAAGTAGCAGGGGGTGTGGGGGGCTTTTGTGTGTATTTTTTTTTTTTGGACTTCGATTGTTTAATAGTTCGATGCATATGGTTCAATCCATATGTATTTGCGCTATTAAACTTTGGAGGTCCTAAAGTAGACTCGTAATTTTGGCTCCATTGACACTAAGGCAGGGTTACATGTCAGAGATGTGCTTGCTTTGGATGGTATAGATGAGGCTTTCCTCCTTCAAATATGAACTGAATCAGAATATCATTGCTCACTTCTTGTGAGAGGCTGTCTTTGAACGAGAATCCGATAACCTGATTGAAGACCTCCATGAAAATGGACATTGACCAATTTGGAGTATTTACAATGCTCATTCCCCAGATTCCTCCATTTCTAGCATACTTAGTACCCAAAGATGAAGTAGGCCCCAGTTAAAGTGAGGAATGCTCCCCCCAAACATGAAGCATGCTTCCTTGACCTTACCTTTGCAGACTCTTATGAGGAGGAGGACTTTGTCAGTTCTGCAGGCATTATCATAACTGGTGTACAGGATTTCCTGTAAGTGGCCAGTTCTCAGAGTTTGCTCCAGCATGGAGAATCATCACTGTGGGACTGGTAGGTTGTAATATGGCCTTAAACTATTACAGTTGCTTGGTCAGAACTCTTCACAGTTGTCATGGAACAAGCTCAGATGTTAACATGCAGAGAGACTGCAGAGCATCTGTCTCTTTACAAAAGGTCATCGTATTCTTTTTCTTGCCTTTTCCTTGTTGCAAAGGCAACGAGAAGCTTCTGTCATCATGGACAACGGCAGCTTCAGAGTGCAGATCCTGTACATCACGTTTTGGTTGGTAACTCTCCAGAAAGCCATGTTTCTGTTGCAGCAGGGCAGCTGGACAGTATCACTGGACATTGTTCCATATCAATGCCTGGAATCTGCATGTGAGATTCATTTTGTTCACATAGGGTGGGCATCACTTTCAATACAAAGTGTTGCAGTTTTGTTTTTTTCCTCTTTTTGCAGAAGTGCTAACTTTCATTATGGAAGCTTTGAAGGTGAATACATTTGTTTTCCCTTGCATAGACAAATGGCCTGTGACTGCCATGTAAAAGAATTCCGTGCTAGCTGACTTTGCCTACTTATTTATTTAGTTCTTTTTTTTTTTTTTTTTTTTTTTGTGGTCACAGGCCATTTTATTTTTTGTTAACCAGATAAGCCCTTGAGGGGTTTCTATAAACTGGGAGAAGTCCTCTGGCTTCAGCTTTTATACAGTTTGCATTGACATTTATACAAATACCTAAAATATATCAAAATAAAATGCATTTATCATTTAACATATGTTGACCTTACAAATAAGGGAAATAGAGAACCATGGATAGGCTAGAACCATATGTATCTATGTATGTATGTTATATTATTTCTTTGTTAACCAAGTAAGTGATCTGGTCCTGTGTTTATGCATATGATTATATCATCAACAGTGGACTTTAAAAATAGTTGACCTTCAAGCCATCAAACACAACCTAACAAATCTGTTGACTTGTATACTTAATCTAAAGTCAGAGTGAAAATAAACTTTATTGTCATTTAGGACTACACAAGTGCAGCCCAGATTAAATTCCGAGTATCAACTCACCATAGAGTATATAGGAAGCAAGGAACACAAGAACAACAGTATAACATTTCAATTTAAAAAAGTGGTGGTGCTGTGGTAGTGTTGTCGCCTCACAGTATTACATTGTCCTGTTCGATTCTCAGCTAGAGCATCTTCTGTGTTTAGACATGCGTGAATGGGCGTACCTTCGTTGAAGGTTGTGCGTCAGAGCTGGCAACACGGCACGTAAAAATCTACTGCCAGTCATTAGCGGACCGGAGTTCCGCTGTGGCGATCCCTAACTGGGAAAAGCCGAAAGACACAACATTCAATGCAAGACCCACAGAAGGATAAATAAACTGATAATGATAGCAAAAACACACAAGCCCTAGGACAGTCATAAGAATACTGTACACAGCAGCATGACAGAGTAGAATTGCACATTAAGACTGTCCTCCTTTGTTCAGCTGCATTAGACAAACAGCAGGCAATTACACATGAATAAGAAAATATATTGTTACAATAAAAATAAAAAAAGGATGTTGCACACTTTTCAGCTGAGCTATGTATTGTGAATGATTACTCAGTAAATAAATGGTGGCTGGTATCACAGTTTATACGTCTCAACACTGTTGGGTATCCGCTGTTTAAGTATCTGGTGGTCCTGCAGCGGATACTCCAGTATCTCTTGAAGAGGTCTAGCACTACAGATCACAAAAGGGAACATCATATTTTCCTTTTGGGATCACTCTTCCAAAAAGAAAAATGTCTAATAACACAAATTGAACAGTGGTTAACCTGTCACCTACAGCAATTGCAAAATAAACACGTTATACCTGCACTATAACCTTGGCAAGTCAGATGGAATGAATTTAATTTTCTACATATAGAATGGCAATATAAAAAAAAAATTTTTCTATTCAGAATCGATGACATTAATGAAAAGAGATTGAAACCTTTTTCTTCTGTATGTGTAAGGGTTCACAGTGGAAAAACATATTGTCAATAAAAGTTTGTGGATTGGTGCTTGAGTTTTGGGCTTATTTTTAAATTTGAAAATAACAGTGTTGTAAATGTCTATTGTAATTATTTTGCATGGGAAAAGCAGCACTATTACATATACTGAGCAGCCCAATTTTTTGGGTGGGGTTGGGGTGAGACTGCTGAACATCTGATTTCTAACCCCCCCCCCCCCAAAGGATGGTGCCCTATATGGAGGGAACAAAATACTTGTAAACAATGTAACTTGTGAATTTTTTTGTGAGAAGTCATTTGTTTTTTTGATTGCCCTCACAGTGTAATTGTTCATTGTTTTGGGGTATTGATAAAAGGTCATTGAGATTTCTTGAAACAATGCAGGGCACATTTTGGAAGTTAAATATTATGATTACTGGGTGAAGTTGTGGGATCGAACAGGAGGGAATGGCAGAAGCTGACAAGGGAAACAGTATGAATATCAGCAAAAAGCCTTATATGACAAGTTACTTAACATAATTCACCTGAAAGTGACTGGTATTTATGAGTCTGTGATTTCTAAAGAAGAGATTAGGATGGCCATATGCACATGTAGAAATTTATGGGGGGGTTGGATATGAAATTACCTTATTTAGTGATTATTATTACAAAAGTTACCTCCTAAAGGATGTGTGAAAAGGAAAAGTTTAATGTCTGTAATATACAGGAAACCACTGAGCATGTTTTTTTTAAAATTATTAATCACATTAAAGGGCTAAATTGTTCTGCATGAAAAGAGCATTGCTTTGGAAGAAGAGCTGTGCTTTTGGTTTAACTGTGGATAATGTCTTGTATAGGGCATATACAACTGCAAAACGCAAGCCTGTTAAGATGACAGACAGAATCATATTTACTTTGGGTCTGACATTTATGGAAGGTTCAATGCAGTCCACTTTTATGTAATTAGAAAGTGGAAATAGCTACTGTCATTAAATATCGATTGATAAACATAATTGTTTGGTGGGGGTGTTTAATTGTATATGTTTTGTATTATATACAGTATATTCTGTTTCTTTCCTTTTTAATTTTATGACTATTTTCTTGTGATGTTCTTTTAATAAAGCAGCCTTACTCTTGGCACTAGAAGATGGAGGGGACGTGCATTTTCCCAAGTTGGAGAAGACTTCTTTCTGAATGAGTTTATGTAGTTGGGTGTTGTGCAGAACTGTTAGTGTGCAGGTAGTGGAATTGAAAATGTGTCATGTTCTGGAGCTGTTGAAGTGGACATTGTGTCAGAGGCCAGGTTGGCTTGTGTGGATAATTTTATGTAGTGTAAAATGATGAATGAAAATGAACCTACTGAAAAGGTGGCTTTCCCTAGGTCAAAGTTTGAAAAAAATGCTGTGTCAGCTACCACTGATGTTGATGCTATTGAGGACAGTACAATGACTAGCGAAATACACCTCTAAGCAGACCGAGTGAAAAGTTTGCATCCCACTCTGTGTATCTGTTCAATGAAATATCCATATTAATGCTTATAAGAACAGTAGGGCAGTTTGAAACTGGAATTTTTGCCATGCAGTGCATAAGGGTTGACGGCTTGTGTGATGAGAGCATTGTAATATGTGAAAGAGCAGGTTAGTACTAACTGAGAGCTTCAGTGTGGAGGTAGTGCATAGACACAAGGTACAGGGTTTGATTCTCACCTTTAAAGGGTGATGGGTTTGACGCAGTGGTTAAGGTTGTCACCTCATAGACACAAGGTACAGGGTTTGATTCTGACCTGATGTTATCATCTGGACTTAAAGTGGACACTCAAGGCAGTTAACCTTGTATTCAGTTATGAGCCTATGGGGGAAAAAGAGTGGGTTATCATTTCAAGAAGTAAAAGTGTCATACTATTCATATACACATTAGTATTTTCCTTGGAATAATTATGCTTTTGAAAGCAGTTACATTCAAATAACTAGTGAGGTCGGACCACAAAGCTGTCTCCTTTGAAATGAAAATCAACTTGGTATACTCGGCAAACCCTGTAACGGTTAGGAACTATTTCAAAGCAAACTACATCCTATTAAGTGATAATTTTCAAAATTCAGTGCCCCGCCCAGCCGTGAATTCACAGCAACCGATGCAGAATTGTTCAGAGACCCTGTATAGCCATGTAAATGGATGTATAGAGGCTGATGTATGTACTAGAAGTAAGCCCAAAGCAAACTATAAACACAAACCATACTGGTGTAATATACTAACCTAAATAGGGTATATAACAAAAGGAAAAAAGTCACTACTTAAGTCAGGAAGAACAGCTCCCGTAATCCTAGGAGCTCTTTAATTAAATAGGAAAGTAAGAGGACTAATTAAAAGTCCAACAGTAACAATTATGAGGTCAAGATAGCTGTTCAGGCTAAGGTCTTCTGCAGCTGTCTAAAAAAACCTCAAAGGCAGTACATATTATGCCGAACTGTTGGTCAGTGGTGCCACCTTCACTGAGCAGAGCAACATCGTGAATTCGCTGGCTGACAGTTGCAGCTCAAATTTCACCTCCCACTCCCCCTTGCCTCCCCTCATGAAATACCTACTAGCATTACCCCCACAACTATTAACAGTAAGCAGGCCCTGGCAACGATGGCTTTTGGAAAAAACACATCCTCACTGTGCCCCAACAGTAACGCGTAATGCCTCCTAAATAGTTTGAAACATGACCTGTCAGGATCACTTCAGTCCCTTTTCAACTTTAACGCCAAAACAGGCTTTGCACCATGAGAATGGAGGACTGCAACAGTTATCCCACTTCACAAGGGTATGCTATCAATTGACTGTAGAAGCTACAGATCTATTAGTCTGACTAGACTACTATCCAAAGCCGTAGAACAAATTGTCATGGACCCAACCCAGTTTCACTTTAAGAGAAGTTCATGCTTACCAAACCTGGTGAGCCTCTTTGAGAAAGTCACCAAGGAAATGGATGAGGGGAAAATGACGAAAACCTCCTACCTAGACCTGGCTAAGGAGTTTGATACAATACCCCACTCGAGTATTGTTGACAAACTCACTGAATTGGGCATAAATCCCTGTATAACTCACTGAATTTCCAGCTGGTTCACAGACAGGACCCAAGAAGTCAGTATTGGTGAGATTACCTCTACTAAGAGACTGGTCACCAGTGAGCTATCTTAGGGCTCCATGCTGGGATCGGTACCTCTTGGAGGTAAAGGCTAATGTTAAGGGACTTTGCCTGACCAAGCTCGTGGATTACCAGAAATTAGGAGCTATCATACATTTTCCCATGACACATGTATCTTACAAGAGTGTCTGACACACACAACTAACTGGTGCCAAAGTCAAAGACTAAACCTGTGCCAAGAAATGCATTATAGTGCCTTTTGGGAAAACTGCCACCCAGGCTAATTGCTTCATTGATAAGACACTTGTAAGAGTTAACTCAGTAGTCAGGGATTTGGGAACATATGTAGAGAGTAATCTGACCTTTGATCAACATGTGACCAAGGTAGTAAGAAAATCATTTTGTGTTGCCCAACTTGCAAGTAATGGCTTGGCATCCAGTTCCAAGGAAGTCATAGCACCCCCTTTGGCATGTACCTGACCAGACATCTGCAACAATTGAAAAGCCCACAAAGGTTACTTACCCAGAGAATCCAGCATATAAACAGATTGTCCTATACTGGTCGCCTTAAAGCCCTATCTCTATATGCTGTGTCCTACAGGTTACTGAGAGATGATCTATGCCTGGCATACAGGACATCTTCGGATCCAGATGGACCTTTACACATTTGCAAAATGAACATTATCGGAACTGCTTGATCCAAGGATTTACATGTTATTTGTGACATAAATAAGACATGTTGGCGAGACAGATCTGTGTATCAGAGGATCCCCATGCTCTGGAATTAGGCTCCCCATTCATATGAAGCAGAGTCCCTCCTAACCCTATTTAAACATAACATTACTCAATGGATGGAAAATCAAAAAACATAACCACTAGAAACTTCCTAGCATACCCCCTCCAAATAAACATGAAAGATACATAGAAGTACAACTGGGATGGATTGCACAGCTACGGTTGTAAAGGTCTTTGTAGTCATTAGCCTATTATATACCTATGAACCTATGAAACAAATTGTGTTGCATTTTATGTAGATGATCTATCTCAAAATAGAATTATTGAACATTTTCAAGAACCTTGTGCTACTGTACATTCCATTAAGAAAACAATTTGATGAACAAAATGTATAGACCGAGGAATGGAAAATACATGATAACTAGTTCATTCCTATTTGAGGTTTCATTACTTTAAATGATAAACTGGGCATAATCCCATGTTTTAGTCCACTAAAATATATATTTTTTCTATGCTACAGATTTGCTCTCTTAATTAGCGATTATGACAAGAGAAGCTGCACCCAGTGTGGGAGAGTAGGAGATCATACTACAAAAAAGTGTAAATTAAGATGTTCAGCATGTGTGGGTGGGGGGTGGGATGGGATTGTACTGCAAAACAGTATAAATTAAGATGTTCAACATATGGTGGGTAGGGATCATACTGCAAAAAAGTACAATTTATGATGTTCAAAATATTGGTGAGAGGTAGCCTGGGCTTTTTAGCTAGTGCAATGGGCGGGGGGCAACCTGGTCTGTTTAGATTGGGGACACACTTGAGATTTTTGCATGTAGTTTAATTGGATGGAGGGTTTATTAATTCACTTATCTTGCTTTTAGTGCCTTTATAAATTTTGTACATTTGAGTGGCTCTTGTCTCATTTATACAAAGTGAAGGACTTTTTTATTGAATAATCACACTTTCTTAAGCTATTTAAAGTACACTGCTGTATCTATCTCTTTCTTTGTGGTAGCATTTCACTCCGGACATTCCTTTACTATGCTTTTACATTTGGAGGAGCTCTTTAATTAAATAGGAAAGTAAGAGGACTAATTAAAAGTCCAACAGTAACAATTATGAGGTCAAGATAGCTGTTCAGGCTAAGGTCTTCTGCAGCTGTCTAAAAAAACCTCAAAGGCAGTACATATTATGCCGAACTGTTGGTCAGTGGTGCCACCTTCACTGAGCAGAGCAACATCGTGAATTCGCTGGCTGACAGTTGCAGCTCAAATTTCACCTCCCACTCCCCCTTGCCTCCCCTCATGAAATACCTACTAGCATTACCCCCACAACTATTAACAGTAAGCAGGCCCTGGCAACGATGGCTTTTGGAAAAAACACATCCTCACTGTGCCCCAACAGTAACGCGTAATGCCTCCTAAATAGTTTGAAACATGACCTGTCAGGATCACTTCAGTCCCTTTTCAACTTTAACGTCAAAACAGGCTTTGCACCATGAGAATGGAGGACTGCAACAGTTATCCCACTTCACAAGGGTATGCTATCAATTGACTGTAGAAGCTACAGATCTATTAGTCTGACTAGACTACTATCCAAAGCCGTAGAACAAATTGTCATGGACCCAACCCAGTTTCACTTTAAGAGAAGTTCATGCTTACCAAACCTGGTGAGCCTCTTTGAGAAAGTCACCAAGGAAATGGATGAGGGGAAAATGACGAAAACCTCCTACCTAGACCTGGCTAAGGAGTTTGATACAATACCCCACTCGAGTATTGTTGACAAACTCACTGAATTGGGCATAAATCCCTGTATAACTCACTGAATTTCCAGCTGGTTCACAGACAGGACCCAAGAAGTCAGTATTGGTGAGATTACCTCTACTAAGAGACTGGTCACCAGTGAGCTATCTTAGGGCTCCATGCTGGGATCGGTACCTCTTGGAGGTAAAGGCTAATGTTAAGGGACTTTGCCTGACCAAGCTCGTGGATTACCAGAAATTAGGAGCTATCATACATTTTCCCCATGACACATGTATCTTACAAGAGTGTCTGACACACACAACTAACTGGTGCCAAAGTCAAAGACTAAACCTGTGCCAAGAAATGCATTGTAGTGCCTTTTGGGAAAACTGCCACCCAGGCTAATTGCTTCATTGATAAGACACTTGTAAGAGTTAACTCAGTAGTCAGGGATTTGGGAACATATGTAGAGAGTAATCTGACCTTTGATCAACATGTGACCAAGGTAGTAAGAAAATCATTTTGTGTTGCCCAACTTGCAAGTAATGGCTTGGCATCCAGTTCCAAGGAAGTCATAGCACCCCCTTTGGCATGTACCTGACCAGACATCTGCAACAATTGAAAAGCCCACAAAGGTTACTTACCCAGAGAATCCAGCATATAAACAGATTGTCCTATACTGGTCGCCTTAAAGCCCTATCTCTATATGCTGTGTCCTACAGGTTACTGAGAGATGATCTATGCCTGGCATACAGGACATCTTCGGATCCAGATGGACCTTTTACACATTTGCAAAATGAACATTATCGGAACTGCTTGATCCAAGGATTTACATGTTATTTGTGACATAAATAAGACATGTTGGCGAGACAGATCTGTGTATCAGAGGATCCCCATGCTCTGGAATTAGGCTCCCCATTCATATGAAGCAGAGTCCCTCCCTAACCCTATTTAAACATAACATTACTCAATGGATGGAAAATCAAAAAACATAACCACTAGAAACTTCCTAGCATACCCCCTCCAAATAAACATGAAAGATACATAGAAGTACAACTGGGATGGATTGCACAGCTACGGTTGTAAAGGTCTTTGTAGTCATTAGCCTATTATATACCTATGAACCTATAAAAACAAATTGTGTTGCATTTTTGCGTAGATGATCTATCTCAAAATAGAATTATTGAACATTTTCAAGAACCTTGTGCTACTGTACATTCCATTAAGAAAACAATTTGATGAACAAAATGTATAGACCGAGGAATGGAAAATACATGATAACTAGTTCATTCCTATTTGAGGTTTCATTACTTTAAATGATAAACTGGGCATAATCCCATGTTTTAGTCCACTAAAAATATATATTTTTTCTATGCTACAGATTTGCTCTCTTAATTAGCGATTATGACAAGAGAAGCTGCACCCAGTGTGGGAGAGTAGGAGATCATACTACAAAAAAGTGTAAATTAAGATGTTCAGCATGTGTGGGTGGGGTGTGGGATGGGATTGTACTGCAAAACAGTATAAATTAAGATGTTCAACATATGGTGGGTAGGGATCATACTGCAAAAAAGTACAATTTATGATGTTCAAAATATTGGTGAGAGGTAGCCTGGGCTTTTTAGCTAGTGCAATGGGCGGGGGGCAACCTGGTCTGTTTAGATTGGGGACACACTTGAGATTTTTGCATGTAGTTTAATTGGATGGAGGGTTTATTAATTCACTTATCTTGCTTTTAGTGCCTTTATAAATTTTGTACATTTGAGTGGCTCTTGTCTCATTTATACAAAGTGAAGGACTTTTTTATTGAATAATCACACTTTCTTAAGCTATTTAAAGTACACTGCTGTATCTATCTCTTTCTTTGTGGTAGCATTTCACTCCGGACATTCCTTTACTATGCTTTTACATTTGGAGGACTGAGATTATTTATCTAGTGCCAGTAGGTGTTTATCTAGTCTATCTGAGCTGGGAAATGCACAAGAGGGCTCTCAGTTCTCTTATATACTGTGACTGTACTTCAGCAGTTTCAGAAAACAGTACTGTCTGCTGCTTCTTTAAGTAGTTGCTCTTTATTACATTGTATCTGTTAGTTGTAGGTAGTTTCTGTGGTTTTGTTACACTTGGGCTCCAAACCAGCTATTATACAGTAAGAAGGTGTTTTTGCACCCTTGTGGCAGAGTTGTGCTGATGTAACTTGTGTGTGTTGGGGATTGCTGGTGGAAGGCTTATTGTGTGCTTTCCTGAATGGTAGTTAGCTTAAAACTTGTTTCTCTTTGCTCATATTTAAGCCTCATGTTTGTGCAGGCTTTGGCATAGATAAGCAGAGCTGCTTGTTGTTTGGCAACTTTGCTACTGATTACTGAGAATCTGCATTCATCTGGAGCAATCCACTACTAAAAATGTAAAAATAAGTATTTTTTGCAATTCTCTTGTATACTGTGGCTGTACTTCAGCAGTTTCTTAAGCTACTTGCTATTATTTTTGCACTTTATAGCAAAAAAAAACTGCATTGTCTACTTCTGCTTTAAGTAATGTACTGTATTACATTGTATCTCTTAGTTGGTCTGTTGTCGGTAGTTTGTGTGGTCTTGCTACACTTGGGCTCCAAACCAGCTATTCTACATTATGAAGACATTTTTCTGTACCCTTATGGCAGAAGTGTGCTGATCTAACCTGTCTGAGTTGCAGATTGCTAGTGAAAGGCTTATTGTGTGCTTTCCTCATTGGTGGTTAGCTTAAACCTTATTTTGCTTTAAGCCTCATATTTGCTTGGTGCTGTTGTTTGCTCAGCTGTGGTTTACAGTGCCCTGTATAGAAGCAAAAGCCTAGAAGCTATTTTTTTTCCCTAAACCAGTATCGGTGAAACCCACACAAGCTTTTCTGCTGCTCTAGGAGCAACTCAGTTGGACGCTGAGCAGCTTTACCTTATTGATCAACCTTAGCCTACAAAAAGTTTAGGTCCCTCCTGTAGTGTTGGTGCTTCCAGCACAGTCCTGTCAAATTAACTCATTCCCTTCCATAGTAAAACATACAGTAAGAGCCTGCTGTCATGGCTGGACAGTTTCCTGACATCTCTCTGACAATCCTAATAGACATGGGCATCCTGAGACAATGCAGTCATTGTCTCATGTATACTGACAACCACTTACTCCTGAAACTATGAAATTGGATGCAAGAGTCTCACACAAGGACAAATCAAATGCATAACAGGTTGTCCGCACACACACACACTTCTCACACTAAATAAGGACACAACACATAAACCCACATATGCAGAGGTACTCACTAGTAACTTATCAAAATATCAGTGGCCTCTCAATCCGAAACCACTTACACACATAATAATGCAAAAATAACAACACAGTATCACACACAACAGTGTCTCAACAAATAAGCCCATAAGGTGGAACACCACAAAACTTTATGTATTGGTCATAGGTGATTCCGTTGTGAGACGCACGGATGTTCTCCTCACCAGGCTGGATAAGGAAATGGTTACAGTTAGCTGCCTGTCAGATGCCAGGATCTGTCAAGTCACTCAAGCACTCATGTCACTCAGCCACAAGTACTGGTGTGAGTCCATCATAGTCCACGTGGGGGTGAACGACTTGAGATGTATCTCAGTGGACCATATGACTTTGAGACATGACTATGCTTTCAGATCATGTGTTACAATGTAAACCTAGCCTTAAGCAGCATTCTACCTTCTCCAAGGATAACGCCACAATCCAAACAAAAAATGACTAACAATTGGCTTAGCTTCTGGTGTCAGTCCAAGGGAGTCCAATATCTGTCAACCTGGGTAGACATGGTTGACAGGCCAAGGTGCTTTGCCAGAAATGGGCTGCACCTGCCTCTTCTAGGCTTTCAGATACTAGCAAAGGCATTAGCCGTCCCTGCTGTTGTGCCTTTTTTAGGCAGTGTCAAAATAACCAATTTCCCAACATAACAAAATCCTCTCTAGATAAACTCAAGGTTCTGCTGCTTAATGTTAGGAGTCTAAACAAGAAACTACACTCCCTGGAAGCACTCCTTACTTTGGAAGATGCTGACATCTGTGCAGTCAGTGAGATATGATTCAATGTCTTCCATATGTTCAGACCACAAAGTGAGCATGAAAGAATCGGAGGAGGAGGTGTAGCCATCTTCATTAAGGATAAGTACACCTCAAGACTGGTCACAGTATGACTCTCTTGAGCTACCCGGTATCCAATTAACTATAGGTAAACCCCACCAAAGAAAGCAGCCACACCAGTCCAGTAGTTTAGGCAATAAGGCTCACAATCAGGCAAAAATCAACCAGGTTTATTAACGTGTCAAAAATATAGCAGCAGTACACTCCACACACCCCATTGACCCCCCTTTAAGGCCCATTGTGGCCTCTCAAGGTTCTAAAACACACCCCATATCCAAATTTTTGGACTGGAAACTAAAAGAACTATGGGGCAGGGAAGAATACATTTTAAAAGATTCCTGGGCTTTTTAAGGCCAAGTAACATCGGAACTATTTGTGCCTAATTTGGTATTTTTGACCATTGACGTGGTGGATCTTTTTTCTGTGATTCCCCACGAATTAGGCCTTGAATGGCTAGAGGAAGCCCTTTGGGAATGCCCTAACATTACTAATAACGATGTGCATGCCATCACTGAGTTAATGGGAGTTGTTTTGAAAAACAATTTTGTGTTCTTTTCCGGAGAATATTTTCATCAAACAACAGGTGTGTCAATGGGGGCAAATTGTGCACCTATCTATGCTGATATTATTATGCACATTTGGGAAAAGAAGTTTATTCTGGATAGCCCTTTTTCTAATTTTTGGAACTTTTATGTTAGATTCTTAGATGATGTTTGTATCTTTTGGACAGGTGCCGTGGGGGATATTGAAAAATTTATTCAGTATATTAATACCACCACTAATTTCCTAAGGTTCACACATCATATTTCCCATCATAGTGTTAACTATTTGGATATAACCCTTACCACGGTTGATGGTGGGTTTAAATCTAGTATCTATCGTAAACCCACATTTTCCAATGGGTACTTACATTATCAGAGTTCACACCCCAATTTTCAGAAGAGGGGGATAGTTAAGGGACAATACGTTCGTATCTCTAGGATGACTTCCCTAGATGTGGACTATCAGCATGAATGTGGTATATTACAAAAATTGTTTTTGGAAAGGGGTTATCCTGCACACTTGATCAAGACTGTTGAAGAGGAGGTTACTTTGGCTAGATCTTCCAGATTTGCTCCTATTTTGGGGGGGGCTGGTGGAAACACCTTAGGTAGTAACATCAACAGTACCACTGACAGGTTTGTAGGTAGTTTTACCTTTATTACACAGTTCAGTGGAAATGCCTCCCACATAAAAAATATTGTGGAAAGGGAATGGGACACCTTTAAGGAGTTGACCGACTTGGATACGTTCAAGGGTAAAGATGTTAAAACTGTGTTTAGGAGGGGCACTAATATTAAAAAGACCTTGGAGCAACAACATGTTTCCACCTTGTATTCTAGACCCAATGTGGGGGTCTTTAAGTGTGGTCATTGCTCCTCTTGCAAGTACATACTTCAAGCTAGCCATGTTTTTGTGGAAAGCAGAGGCAGGGATATCAAGGCCAGGGGACATTACAACTGTAAAACTGCTGGCTTGGTGTATTTGGCTATATGCCAACAATGTCCAGCGTTTTACGTTGGTAAAACCGAAAGGTTGTTTTCCAGGCGTATTTACGAGCACATTTATGATATTTCTAAGTGCAAAATTACTAGTGCTCTGTATAAGCATACTACCATATGTAACAATGCTAAGTTTCTGTTTTTTGTCCTGGATGTGGTCCCTAAAGACATTAGGGGGGGGCCTTGGGAGGCACGTTTGGCCCACAAAGAAACTTATTGGCAGATTTTGTTGGAGGCCAATAGACCCCCCGGTCTTAATGAATCTATTTCTATTGTTCCTTTTTTAAAAATTAAGGCACATTATATTTAAAAACTAAGGTATATTATACCTTATTTATAGTATTTAAGTTGTTTTTATACGCCTTATTTGTATAACTTTTTTTAGATTCATATTAGTAAATGAACATAGTTACGTATCTATGTTCTTGGTTCAGTGCTTTTGTAGTTTAAGATGTACCAGTTACACCTATTGTATTGGTAATTTCATTTGTTGGAATGGGTGATTTTATGTGGTCTTTTGCTTTAAAGTTTAATTAATGACTTGTCAATTTATTAATTAGTGGTTTGTTATAGTATTTAAACCTGTGGTAAGAAGAATTTGTTGTATCTGATGAAGTCTTTTAAACCGACGAAAACATGTGTGGAGTGTACTGCTGCTATATTTTTGACACGTTAATAAACCTGGTTGATTTTTGCCTGATTGTGAGCCTTATTGCCTAAACTACTGGACTGGTGTGGCTGCTTTCTTTGGTGAAGTTTGTTATACTGCAGCGTTGTTTTTCGAGGTGTATAGGTAAACCCCCCTACCACATAATAAGTAGCTGTAGGTCCTCCACCATAAAACAGGAAAAGCGTACCACATACCAGGACTTACTGGAGTCATTTGCCATGCAGCCCAATACCTTGCTAATGGGTGATATTATTTATCCTATAATTGACTGGGAAATGTACATGACCACAAACATGCCTTCTCAGAGGTTCTTGGATTTCGTCAGTGCACACACTCTGGAACAGCTAATTAGCACACACACAAGAGGATCAAATGTCCTGAACATAATACTTGCTAACATGGGAGAGCATTACACCTCTGACATGTGATGTCTTCGCTGGTAAGATCGGACCATAAGTCAGTCTCGTTTGATAGAAGTATAAGGGCAGATACCCAGTCAAGCTCAAAAATGCTTAAGAATTTTTCAGAGATAAACTACTTCCTACAAACTGATGGTATCAGAAGTTTCAAAGCTCCCTCGAACGCAGATAACATGGACTCTATGCAGAGCTGTACACCAATGCCTTGTATAACCACTTAAACAGTTGTATAGAATTGGCTGTACTTGACCAGACTAAAAACAGGTCTTGCTGAAACACCAAGCCCCCCTTGTGGACCCGTAATATAAACAGGCTATCCAACAAGAGAAATAAACTAATATCCAAGAACAAGAGGGAACTTTCTCAGCAGAGGAAGAAATCCCTCGCAAGCTTTAACAAATAAATTATAGATCTTGTCAAGTCCTCCAAATCAAATTACAAAAGAAAAATATCCTTCCTAGCTAATAATAATCTCAAGACGTTCTTTAACTCTGTCCAAAATCTAAAAGGGAATACCCAGCTATGTGCTGAACTGGTTGTGGATGGCATCACCCATACTCAACTGGAGGTAATAGCCAACCTGCTAGCTGACAGAGTTGGGGCAGACTTCACCCCCCGTCCCTTCCAGTCATCCCCCAAAGTATAGCAGCTGATTATCTCAAGAGATCGGGTCATCTCGGCTCTCTCTAAGGCCAAAAATACAGCATCAGTGGGACCAGACAACATCTCAGGTTGCCTTTTAAACATCTTAAAGCATGACCTAGCAGACCCATTGAGATCCCTATTTAACTGCAGCCTGCAAACTGGCTATGCTCCAGCAGAATGGAGAACAGAAATAGTAATCCCTCTGCACAAAGGAGGACCATCAACCAACTCTGGGACTTGTAGGCCAATAAGCCTGACTAGACTTATCTGCAAAGCCATTTAAAAATGTTAAAGAATCATTATGAACATTATTAACAAGAACATAGGTAATCTCCAAACCCTGGACCAAGCTCACTTTGGATTTGTTAAAGGTAGATCATGCCTTTTGTACATGTTTGACTTCTTCAAGAAAGTCACCAGGTCCCTGGACAAGGGAAAGACATTGCATACCATCTAGCTTTACCTGGCCAAGGCATCTGACACAATCCCCCTCTCGGGTATTAGAGAAACACTCCCAATTGGGATTTAACCCCCACCTTATCAGATGGGTAGCCAACTGACTAACCGACAGTATACATGCTGTCAAAGTGGGTGAGTTCACCTCTAGCAAAAGACCAGTCACATACCACAGGGGTCTGTGCTGGGTCCTTTACTGTTCGGAATTTATTCCTCTAAAGTCTAGGCAAACTTAGATGGCTGATTTGCAGATACTTGCAAATTGGGAGCAATCATTGAGTCCCCCAACAATGTTAATATACTGCAGACAGCCTTAATGCAGATAGTTGATTGGTGCCAAAGCCGAAGATTAAAGCTGAATGCAAAAAAAATGCATTATTATTCCTTTGGAAAAGCTGACATCCCTGATAATTACATTATAGTCAGCAAAAAAAAAGCAAACCAGGGCAAGCGAATAAAGACTGGTTAAACACAAATCAAATACAGGTGGAGCAGTGCTGCAGTGGTTAGCATTGTCGTTTCACAGCAAGAGGTTCTCCAGTTCGGTTCTCGGCTGTGGTGCCCTCTGTGTGGAGAGTGCATGTCCTCCCTCCATTCGCATGGGTTTCCTCCAACATTCCAAAGACATGCATCTGGAGCATTTTTCCCCAGGCCTCTGCTGAAAATGGGCTCTGTACCAGTCGGACTTTCCCAGTAAACAAATGTTAAAATAAAAATAATCCAAGTAAAAGACTGACAAGTCAACATGGCAGAATTTAATGAAGTCACAGTTCCAAAATTTAATAAAACAGCCTAAAAAATGTTAAAAACAAACAGGAAAGAGACAAGCGCCTTCACACCTATCCAGGTGCTTCTTCAGATCTAATGAAACAGGCACAGAATGCTACTTAAAAACACAAAGTTTCAAAACTACCTCTTAAGGTCATGTGACCTAAGCAGTGGTCTTGAAGATAGTAATTTAATTCCTTCCCTTCCCTCTGTCACTTTGTAGTTCTAAGATCTGTTCAGTCTCAATACATTCTGTTTTCATTTTAACATAGCCACCACTAATTCTGACATTAAGAGTTGTAGCACAAGAAACTTAAACTTATGAGTAAAATTGATCCTAAAAGGAATGCACTGTCAAAACATATTCTGGCCACTGGAGAAACTCAGAAGTTTTAAGTTTCTTGTGCTACAAAGTCTTAATGTCAGCATTAGATGTGGTGATGCTGAAACAAAAACAGAATGTATTGAGACTAAACAGATCTTAGAACTACAAAGTGACCGAGAGAATGGATTAAATGACTGTGTTCAAGACCTCAGTTTATGTCACGTGACCTTAAGAGATAGTTCTGAAACTTTGGGAATATAAGTAGCATTCTGTGCCTGTTTCATTAAATCTGAAGAAGCACCTGGATAGGTGTGAAAGCACTTGTCTCTTTCCTGTTTGTTTTTAACATTTTTTATGCTGTTTTATTAAATTTTGGAACTGTGACTTCATTGGATTCTGCTGTGTTGATTACTCTTTTACTTACATTATTGACAGCACCCCCCCCCCCAAGTGTAGACCCAGTGGTATGTCATCTGGGTACTGGGGCTGATAGCATTCTGAACTTTGACCAGTATATGTCCGCAGTAGTAAGGACATTTTTCTATGTAGCACATCTTATAAGTAAAGGCATTGCATCATAGGTTCATAGGTAGGTACTAGACTATCGGCCCTAGGGCCTATACAAGCCTAGCCAAAAAGGTACCCTGGCTTTCGCCACCCAAGAAAATAATTTTTCCTGTGCCCCTGTCGAGCAGAGCCACAGAGGCGTTCCCGGGGATGAAATTCCTATTTCCCATCCAATCATCTAGGTTTTTCTTGAAGAGTGCTAATGAGGAGCTTTGTTTGATATAGATAGGTAGTTTGTTCCAGAGCATGGGAAGTCTCTGAGACAGGAATCTATCCCTTCAGCATGTTCTGTTTATTGTGGTGACAAGGTTTAGGTCCCTAGAGCGTGTAGCTCAGAGGGATTGGGATTTCTTTAAGTGGAGCATGTCCAACAGCTCTGGGCTTGACATAGCTTTGTATGTTAGGCGGAGATCGCCTCTGAGTAGGTGATATGTGACGGAGTAAAGCTGGAGTTTTTTGAGACTGTCTGCATAGGGCATCTGTTTGAGGCCATTAATCCTCTTTGTGAGGTATTTCTGCAGCCTTTCCAGTTGTTGTAGATGTTTTGTGAGGTACATACCAAAAGGGGCGTTGTACTCTGTATTGGGTCTAATGAATGATGAGTAGAGGGGAACAATGACCTCTTTGTTTTCCTGTATGAGAAACCTTTTGAGATGAGGTTTGCCACTTAGAAGGATTTCTGACTACTGTGGTGATGTAATTATCAAAGGAGAGACTACTGTCCACCTGTGTCCTAAGGTCTCATCACACTTTCGGTGTCAAGTAGATTGCCACCTATGTGGTAGCTCATGGGTACAGAGTTTTTACCAAAGGGGATGACTTTGGCATTGAGCTTGAGGCCATGGCTTTGACACCAGGTATTTGTGTCAGCGAGGCCCTTTTGAAGGATGTCCACATCGTTAGGAGTTTCAGTTATGGCTCCTACTTTGCAGTCATCTGCGAACTTAGTTAGCCAAAGACCTTCTGTGTTAGCCTGTACTTCAGAAATTTAGATATCAAACAAGAGAGGACCCAGAACTGAACCCTGTGGTACTCCACTTGTCACTGGTCTGAAGTCGGATTTGGAGTCTGCTGTCAGTGAGCCAGTTGGCAACCCATCTTGTGACATAGGGATTTATACCTAGTTTAGTGAGTTTATCTATAATTCCAGAGTGGGGGATGGTGTCAAAAGCCTTGGCGAGATCTAGCCCGTGTGAACCACCTTACCCTCGTCTACGGCTTTGGTGACTGCTTCAGAGAAGTCAATCAGAGTTAGAAGACATGATCTGCCTTTTACAAACCCGAACTGGGTGGGGTCCAGAGTTTGGAGATTACCAATGTCTTTGTTTATAAGTTCCATGATGATGCGTTCCATGGCCTTGCAGAACAGGCTCGTTAGGCTAATGGGGCGGTAGTTCCTGGGGTCTGTGGTGGCTCCCCCTTTGTGGAGTGGGATAACTGTCTCTGTGCGCCATTCAGTGGGCACAAAGCTTGAGGTGAGGCTGTGATTAAACATGATGCTTAGGGTGGGGTGCCAGTTCATTCTGTAGTTCATGTAGAATATGTTGAAACTTGATGTTGTCAGATCCCATGGATGCTGTGTTGTTGACTTTGGAGAGTGTGGATGTCCTTCAAGAATGCAACTGCAGTCCTGACATATGGGTTGTCCTGCCTCAGGCAGCCCTTCGGTCGGCCGGATTCCAAAGTCCGGGTCCGGCGTCGGCTGATGTCGCCTCCTCCCCGACGTCAGAGTAGCTTTAGCTGGGGTATAAAGCATCAGCCGACGCCATCTTCTTCATACTTTCTTGCCACGCGGTGCCCGAAGCAGAAGCAGTTCGTAAGTGCCAGTCAGCTAGCTCCTGTGTTTTCAGATACCGAAGTCATCAAAAAGCTAAGTACCCCGTTGGGGAACCTTTTCTTGCCTCAGCCGATGTCAGACCAAACTGAAAAAGTTAATAATTGTTTGTCTTGTGGTAAACAAATACCTCATAAGGACTTCCATTCTTACTGCCTTCCCTGCCTCGGCCCAGACCACGACGTCTCGGCCTGTGCTGCCTATGCTTGCTTCAATAAGCGCACACTTAGGCGCCGGGCAGAATTTGCTGAAGACTTTTTTGGGGAAAATTACGCCTATATCATGCCGTCGGAACTTCCGACAGCACATGTTTCCAAAAAACAGAAGGACCGGGACCGACCTCCGCGGCCCGCGACTTCCACCGACACCACGCCTAAGCCTACCGTGAGTGCATCGGTCTCTTCGGAGGCGGTAATTCAACCACTCCAGGCCGACGACACCGCTTTATCGCACACTTCGGTCCCAGAGGCTACCCCGGTGCCGGTTATTGATTTTCCTCCTGAAACCGAAGCCCAAGACTTACCTGACACCATACCGGTGGGCAAAGTTACTCCAGCACGTGGGACAGCTAGGCCTCCTATGTCTATGTCTATCAAGGCCTACACACGTGCTAAGGCTGCCAGCCAGGCTAAGTCTCACCCTCCTAAATCTTTTCCACAGGGTCCCACTTCGGATTAGCAGATCATGACTTTAGCTGCAGATCTAATTTCTTTAATCAGGGGCTCTCAGGCTCATCCAGACAGAGGTTCTCAGCCGCCTTCAGACAAAAGGCCCAGGGTTGAGCAAACAGATACCCTTTCCTCAGATGAAGCTTCTGGCGAGTCAGGCCTTTCAGATTCCCAGGAAGAAACCTTCCCGGCCTACGAGGATTCTGATGCAGATGAATCCATTCCCTCTGCCTCTCCTCCTGAGGATATTTCTTTCGGGGAAATTCTCCACTCCATGAGAGAGCATTTTCAGTGGCAGGGCCAGGATTTCTCCGACTCTAGGAAAAGGCTTCGGACCTTCCTTAAGTTACCCCAGCACAGGCCTTTAGCTATTCCCCCGGTGTTAGATGTATTGGATGATGTGTACTCAGACTCGAGTGCTTCTCCTGATTCTCTCCCTCTTGCTCCTGTCAAGCTAGACAGATATTACAGGGTTCCTGAAACTCATAAACATCTCTTTAAGGCCCACTCTGTTGATCTATTAACTATTTCTCAGGGGCCCAAAGGAGTGGCCACTTCCTCGGCCAAGAATCCTTTGCCTGCAGACAGGGAGTCTAGGTCCCTGGAGAGGTGGGGTAAAAAAGTTTATACCTCTTCCACCCTTGCCATGAGGGCTCTAAACTGTCTTTTTCATATGTTTCAGTATCAGGATTTCTTGATGGATGATTTGCAGAAAAAGTTAGCCTCTCCTGAGCCTTTAGATAGAAAGGCTTTGCAGGATTTGGTTCATAACACTCAGCAGGTTAGCAATCATTTTCTTCAGTGTGGTTATGATGCACTGGAAGCTTCATGTAGGGCAGCTATGACAGGGGTCGTCATACGTAGACATGCTTGGTTGAAAGAACAGTCATTGCCAGATCATGTTAAAGCAAAGCTTCTAGATGCACCTCTGGAAAAAGACAAGCTATTTGGTGCTAATGCACAGGGTGTGTTGAAATCGATTGAGGAAAAGGCTAAATCAGTACAAACAGTCAAAGATTTTCTCCAGGTTCAGCAGGAATTGGCCTTCGAAGAACTGGTCCTTTTCCAGACACTGAGAAGTTTCAAAGGGGAAAAAGTAGGCATGCTCGAGGTAGAGGGCAATACCGAGGCTCCTACAGGGGCCGCCAATGGCAACCTACTAACCAGAGAAGTGGCGCAGGGACTCCTACTGCTCCGCAGGGACAATCACAATGACTTAACTTTGACACCGCCAACCAAAGCTCAAAGAGAAGCACCTTTAGGCGGAAAGTTATCCTTATTTTCAGAAAATTGGCACGTTTTTACAAAGGACGGATGGATTTTGAACATAATAGACAAAGGTTACAGGTTCCACTTCCATACCTTACCAACAAGACAAGGCATGCCAAACCTGCCACAGAATCAAAGGGCAGAGGGCACTCATACAAGTTTCAAAGCTGCTACAAATCAAAGCAATAGAAAAGGTCCCTCCTCAGGAACAAGGACAGGGATTCTACTCAAGACTGTTCCTTGTTCCAAGAAAAGAAAAACAATGGAGACCTATATTGGACTTGTCCGCTCTAAACACTTTTCTCATTGTGCCAAAATTCAAAATGCTGACGTTACAGCAATTTCTTCCCATGCTGGGCAAGGGGTCTTGGCTGGTTGCTCTGGACCTCAAGGAGGCATACCTGCATGTCCCAATCAGACACAGCTGCAGAAGATACCTCAGCTTTCTTGCAGGGTCAGAGCATTATCAATTCTCAGCATTGCCCTTTGGCTTATCTACTGCACCCAGAGTATTCACGAAATGCCTGGCATCAGTAGTTGCACATTGCAGACTTCAGGGGATACAAATATACCCTTATCTGGACGATTGCCTTATACAAGCGGACAGCAAGCAAAACTTGATAAGAAACTTGGACTATGTCATTCACTTACTACAGGCTTTGGGATACACAGTCAATATTCAAAAATCAAGACTACTGCCATCCCAACAAATAATCTTTCTAGGAGCCAAACTGGACACAAACTCACAAATGGCTTTCCTCACAGAAGAAAAACAAGATCAATTACCAGATTACTTCAAAAGCCTAGCAAAGCGCACCCAGATGACTGTAAGGAAAATCCTGCAGGCCCTGGGTTACATGGCATCTTGCATTCTTCTGATTCCACTGGCAAAACTACACATGAGAAAACTACAATGGTACCTAAAAGGTTTATGGTCTCAACACAGCCACAATTTAGAAGCAATTATTACACTCATTCCATGTCTACAAAAGGAATTTTTGTGGTGGGCACAAGCAAGCCAGCTAAACAAAGGCATGTCCTTCAACAAACCTCAAGCAAGCCAAACCATTACAACAGACGCCTCAGATCATGGATGGGGGGCGCACATGGAAGGGAGATGCATTCATGGGCAATGGGCTCCTCGGGAATTACATCTGCACATCAATCAGAAAGAGATGCTGGCAGTGATTCATGCAATCGAGGCCTTCGAAAAATTTCTTCAGCAAGGCCATCTGCTGATAAGGACAGACAACACCACTGTTATGTGGTACTTAAACAGGCAGGGAGGCACCCATTCTTACCCCCTCTGCAGGCTAACAATGACTCTTTGGGAAAAGTCTCTGAAACTGAACATACAGTTGCAATCCCAGTTTGTTCCAGGCAAGGACAATGTTCTGGTGGACAGTTTAAGCAGAAACATTATGGACCCGCATGAATGGATGTTGCATCCAGACATTTTTTCACAAATAACTCATGCATGGGGGAGGCCGGACATAGATCTCTTTGCCTCACACCACAATCATCATCTGAAAAAGTTCTGCTCAAGGACACACCATCCTCAATCCTGGAGAATAGATGCTCTCTCCTTCAGCTGGAATTCTCTAACAATCTATGCATTCCCACCTCTGCCATTAATGACCAAGGTGTTACTGAAGATCAAAGCAGAACAACCGAAAGGCATTTTGATAGCTCCAGACTGGCCAAGACAGCACTGGTACCCATAACTAAGGAGCATAACTCGCACCAAGCTGTGGCCCCTGCCTCTATGGCCTCTGCTTATAACTCAGCACAGTTACAGGACTGTTCATCCAAACCTGCAAACATTGCATCTGACAGCTTGGAGGGTTCCATGATTTCTCCCCATATATCTCTCTCCAAAAAAGTTCAAGAGATCCTACTGGAAGCACGCAGGCCTTCCACGAGAAAAACGTATTCAGCCAAATGGAAGAGGTTCAACATCTGGAATGCCAACAAGGGACAGGTTGCATCAGTAATAAACATCCCACAGATTCTAGAATACTTGGCAGAAATGCTTCACAATGGCCTTTCATATTCTTCCATAAAAATACACGCTTCAGCAATTTCAGCAAAATACAGCTGTGATCCACCTGTGTTTTCACATCCTTTGCTAAGACAGTTTCTAAGAGGGATAAAGAATATCAAACCTCCAAGAAAACCACCAGTGCCTGCATGGGACCTCAATTTCGTCTTGGAAAAATTAACTCTTCCTCCTTTTGAGCCAGCAGCATATTCAGAATTGCATTTTCTCTCCTGGAAAACAGTTTTCCTGTTGGCAATTACTTCAGCAAGAAGAGTCTTGGAGATACAGGCCCTCATGGCAGTACCTCCATTTCTCATTTTCCATCAGGACAGAGTCTCTTTAAGGACCAATCCTTCATTCATGCCAAAAGTGATATCCAGGGTTTCTCTAAACCAAGCAATTCATCTGCCTACTTTCTTTCCCAATCCTCAAAATAAAGGAGAAAAGCTTTTGCACACTTTGGACATACACAGACAATTGCGCTATTACTTGGATAGAACAAAGGCCAACAGAAAGTCTGACCAACTATTTGTAGCTTATGCTCCTTGGGTACAAGGAAAGGCAATTTCCAAACAAACAATTTCAAAATGGATTGGAAACTGCATCAGATTCTGCTACTCTTTCCATGGAAGAAGTGTGCAGCCAATATCAGGCCACACTCCACCAGAGCTACAGCCACCTCCACAGCCTTTCTAAGAGGGGTGGCTACAAAGGACATTCTAGAAGCTGCTACATGGAGCTCCGTGCATACATTTTCCAAACATTACAACCTGCCTTTATATTCCAGATCTCGAGCAGGCTTTGCTTCTGCAGTCCTGCAGGGCATTTTAGCTACACCATCCTTATCTTAGATCCTACCACCCCCAGCTTGGCTATGGTATTCAACCCATATGTCAGGACTGCAGTTGCATTCTTGAAGGACATAGTACAGTTTTGTACCTACCATAAATGTAGATGTCCGATAGATATGCAACTGCAGTCAGGTTTTCCCTCCCTCCTACCCCTCTGTAATTATCCTTTTTGGGTCCACTCCCCCTTTTCCAAATTAGCTGGGGATGGCATTTATGGTGTATCTGTTTATTACTGTTGTGCATGTCTGGAATTTTATCCATTCTCTAAATTTAACCTTCCTTGGAGGGCACCTGGCATCTGGGGCAAGTAACACTGAAGAAGATGGTGTCGGCTGATGCTTTATACCCCAGCCGCTCTGACGTCGGGGAGGAGGCTACATCAGCCGATGCCGGACCCGGACTTTGGAATCCGGCCGACCGAAGGGCTGCCTGAGGCAGGACAACCCATATGTCAGGACTGCAGTTGCATATCTATCGGACATCTACATTTATGGTAGGTACAAAACTGTATTTTTTACCTGTGCAGCCGTGATTACAGGAACTTTGCATTCTTCCAGTATAGAGATGGGCCCTGTTGGGGGGGGGGGGGCAGTTAGCACTGAACCTATCTGCCAGGATGTTAGCAATATCAGTTGGTTCTGTATATTTAGTGCCATTGTGCTGTAACTCAGAGCAGATCTGAGTGTTGCCATTAAAATTCTTGACATAGCTATAGAATGCTTTGTGGTTGTATGTGGAATCGGTGACGATTTTGTTTTCCTAACTAGCTTTGGAGGATTTTATGAGGGATCTCAGCTTCTTACTGAGGCTGACCACTGAGTTCTTCCAGTCGTGGGATTTTACTCTTTTTGTAACAGTTTCTTTCTTCTGTTTTTTTTTTGGAGGATAGCATCTTGGTTCTGTTAGAGATAGCACGATCCATGCACTTGTGTAAGTGCTTATAAAGTGCATTTGTGTAGAATTCAACAGTCGTACCTCTATTGTCCGTCTGCATGGGTGTTGTGAAGTTTGCCACTTCTGTCTTAAGAAGCGTGAAGTTGGCTTTGGAGAAATTTTTTCGGTGGTTTCCCTAATGGGAGGTGGGGGCAGGATATGGATGTCCAGGCTGATTAGCTTGTGGTAGGATCTGACCAATGAGGAATTGACCTCTGGTGTGGAACACCAGTCGCCCATGTTGGTAATGACCAGGTCCAGGGTATTGCTGCCCCTGGCGGGTTTGTGGATAATTTGATCCAAGGTGTTGGAATTTATGAATTCCAGAAAACGTTGAGCAAAAGATTTGGCACATAAGTAGTTTTCCCAGTTAATGGAGGGGTAGTTGGGTTGTACCCTAATATTTTCCAGTTTATCAAGAAATGAGTAGTGGGAATCCTGGGGCATGGTGGGGGATCTGTAGCAAGTTACAGTTTGGATTGCGGTCTTGCCCAGAGTTAGTTGCACTTGGATAATCTCTGATGCATTATGCCGAGTAACTAGCCTGGAGGTGTGGATATCCTTAATGAATATGAAGATGCCTCCACCTTTAGTGTTTCGGTCTAGGTTAGGTGGCCGAAAGGTGTGGTATGAATTATAGCCTGGTAATGCAGGGGTGCTCTCTGGAGCTTTGAACCAGGTTCTGCCACTGCACAGATGTCGATGTTCTCCATTTTAAGGAGTGCCTTGAGTGAATGCATTTTGCGGTTTAGACTTCTAACATTGAGTAGCATTACCCTCAGATTTTGCTTGCTTGTACCTGTTACGGTGGTGAATTTGTCATTTGAACCTTGCCTAAATAGGCATTATAGGGGTGGCAAGAGCCTTAGCCAGTATCTGGAATCCCAAGGGCGACAGGTGCAGGCCATCTCTGGCAAAGCATCATGGTCTATCGATCATGTCATCCCAGGCAGACAGATACTGGATCCCCCTAGAATGACACCAGAAGCTTAGCCAATTGTTGAAGTCAATCATTTTGTCCTTGTAATGTGGTATCATTCTTGGTGATGGCAGGATGCTACTCAGGGCTAGGGTCATACCAGCCTGGGCTACAAGATCGGAGAGCTCCTCCATGTCTCTTTTCATGTAGTCCAGGGAGGTACGTCTCAGGTCATTCACACCAACATGGACAATGACAGTCATATTTGTACTTGTTGTGGAGTGACCTGAGTGCGTGCGTTATGTGGCAGATCCTGGCACCCGACAGGCAGCTGACAGTAACTTTCTCCTTCTTTAGCCTGGTGTGTGGAACATCAGTGTGCCTGACTATAGAGTCACCTATGACTAAAGTGTTAGGTACGTTGTTATGCCTTATGGCCTGTGGCTGAGTGGCACACTGAGTTTGTGGGCTATGTGTCATTTGGGTTGTGTTAGGGGGGTGGAGGTTGCATGCGTTTCTGCTTTGGAGGTCTCTGTTGCTTGCGGATTTTTATTGACAGCCTCCGCGAATGTAGGTGTGTGTTTTGTATTGCTATGTGTGTTTTGGTGGTGTAGTTTTTGAGGGACTATGTGATGAGTGTGGTGTGGTGCAAGTGTTTACCTTCTCTTCTGGACTGTCTAGTCCAGTCTTGGGTGAAAAGAGCTTTGCTTCCAGTTTGGCTATATAAGTGCATCTCTCACAGGTTGTAGTGTTGGGTGGTTGGAGGCAAGAGTTGTCTGTGTACATGAGGCAATTTCTGCATTGCCCCAAGATGCCCAGATTCATCAGGTAGACAGGAGAAAACACCGGGAGCTGACCTTTAGACATGTCTGGATAGGAACTTATTTATTAAGTACTATAAACTGTTTTTCTCTAGACAAGTGAGGAAACATGATCTAAGGAAGTTGTAATTCCATTATACTCAGACCTCATGATACCAGTAATTGAGTACAATACTCCCTTTTGGATGTATCTCACCAGACAGCTGCAGCAATTGGAGAGACCACAGAGTTTTCTCACTAAGAAATTATAGGGTGCACAAAATAACTCATGCGCAGAAATACTGAAATCCCTGTCACTGTATTTTGCCTACTATAGGTTGCTAAGGGGTGACCTGTGCCTGGCTTACAGGGCAGTCTCTGACTCGGCTCTGATAGAAATGTTATACATTCATAAATCAAGCTGCACGAGGGTCACTAACTCCAGGGGTCTTAACCTAGTATCTGACATGAACAGGTCATGCTGGAGAGGTAGATACATCTCCCAGAGGCTGCCGCTTCTCTGGAATAGGCTTCCAATTCATGTGAAGCAGAGACCCTCCCTGACCCTCTTCAAACACAACCTAGATCAATGGATGGGTGACAGAAAATTCACTCCTGGAGTGGTGCCCATGTCCGTCCAGGACAGAGGTACTCATTATTAACTACCATAGACCCTTACCCCTGCGAACTTTACTCACCTATCCACCGACAGTCAGGGGAACTTTGGATAAATATGGCTTGGCTTGTGTTGGCTCTAGTGCATTAGCCTAGTAACCTTCTGTGAGGCTATTATCCTACTGTAAAAAGGTATACATTAAGATATTCAGAATGTGGGAGAAGAGATCATAATGCAAAAAAAGTGCAAGTTAAGATGCACAAAATATAGGCGTGAAGGACATTTGTGGTTTTATTATAAGAGACAAGGAGATAAAACTAACAACGGTGTTACAGGAGATGAAAATACTGGTGATGCAAATCTAGACATGGATTAGACTATTCTAACGGTTGATATTTTGAGGAGGTAAATGGAAATTAAGTGGTATGAATAGAAAATAGATAGGGTGAGAGTATTGTGGAAGAATCATGGTGTGGGGTGTTTAATAATGAAAATATTGAGCAGATTGATGCATAAAGTAGTAATAATTGTTATACATACCTACGAGTGGAAGATACATACCTACGAGTGGAAGGTGAAATGGGGGAATAAGGGACTGGAGACATATTTAAATATACAAACAGCAAGTTTAAAGATAAAAGAATAGAGTGCAAAAAAAGATGAAGAATGCATGTACATCAGTAACCTGGAATCCATACTCTCTCGTGCCACAGTCAGTAATCCTGACATAGAGGAGATTGCCAGCACAAACATGACACCACCCACATCGCATAGCCGAGCACAACACACACACACCTATGCAGAGGTCCTCAATAAAAACTTACCTAAACAGCAGAGACCTGAAAAACACACTCACAACCATTCCACATGCAAGACCAAACGCATCATATACAGCAAACAACACACCAGTGTCTCACTAACACAGCCCATAAGGCATATCTTTGTTTCCATACTTTCCTAGCTAGTGTTCCAGAGACCAGATTTTGCTGATCCCTGGGCTTTGTCTTGGTTCCTGTGTTTCTCCATTTTCCTTGTTTGGTCAGGGGGAAGTTTCTTTACTCACCAGTGAGAGTGGGGAGTACTGAGCTGCCTGTTTGTCCTTAGAGGAGTGGTGTAAGGCAGTAACTTGTAGTTTATTGGCCATTTTGGGTCATTTCCTGTCTTTTCCAGCCCCCTGCTATAAAGCGCGTTTTGGCGGGCTTTTCCAGCTATTGAGAACTCAGCACAGCTCCTCGTGGTGGCCAGCAGTGTTCCTGTAGCAGCAGAGACCAGAAAAGACTACCTTTCCAGATTTTAAGTATTTTTCTTGGCTTTTTCGACCTTTTCTAACTTTCGACCACTGTTTTTGCTTGTTTTATCGAAGTTTGCACTGTTTTTACTGTCTTTATAAGCTCAAACTGTTTATTGCACTTGCTAATTTAAGTTTTGCTTAAAAGTTAAATTACAGGCTAATACACTCAAGTGTACTAGCTTTTGATAGCAATTAGTCGAAAATTATAGCATTTATTGTGTTTTCTGCCTTTCTGTAAAAAAAAATCTTGAAAAAAACAAAAAAAAATATCTTTGTTTCCATACTTTCCTAGCTAGTGTTCCAGAGACCAGATTTTGCTGATCCCTGGGCTTTGTCTTGGTTCCTGTGTTTCTCCATTTTCCTTGTTTGGTCAGGGGGAAGTTTCTTTACTCACCAGTGAGAGTGGGGAGTACTGAGCTGCCTGTTTGTCCTTAGAGGAGTGGTGTAAGGCAGTAACTTGTAGTTTATTGGCCATTTTGGGTCATTTCCTGTCTTTTCCAGCCCCCTGCTATAAAGCGCATTTTAGCGCGATTTAGCACGATTTAGCGCGGAGCTGCCACCGTTGCACACTAGGGCAGCGGCGGTTAATCAGGTTTAAACTATTCGGGCTACCTAAAGTCCACTCTTCAAATTTTCCCTTAAAACTACCTTCCTCGAACTATACTACTGATCTAATCAGCGTATCCTATAACTAAATAGATTATCTCTACTTGACTCCAAGTAGACTATTCTCTATCTGTAAAGCCCAGCACTTGCTCCTACAGTACTTATCACCTTGATACAGCACTCTTGTTATAGATAATACCCCAAAAAGGCTAACCCCAATCCTCGGTCCCCCAAAATCTTTTTTTAAGTTTTTTTGTCTATTTCCTTCTAGCATGTCGAGGGATCAGTTGCTAATGTCCTCTCCTGCTCATCTGGTGAACCTGGGAATATTGAGGCAATGTTACAATTGCCTCATGTACACAGACAACCCTCTCCTCCTCCCACAAAACACAAATACATGCGAGAGATGCAACTATACGGCCAAACTGGAGGCTGAGCTCTCTCAACATAGGACTGGCAAGACCAGACAGGAGGAGAAGGTAACCACACACACTATAGACCCAGTCTCACATAGTACCATCACAACCTCAAATCATACACATAAACACACAAAGACATACTCGGAGGCTCTGATCAAAAATCTACCAAAACAGCAGAGGCCACCAAAGCAGACACCCAAACAACTACCACCTCAGAACACAACACCTGCAACACATAGACCACACAGTCAGAGTGTCCAGCAGTCACAGCCCTTAAGGCCAAACACAATGCCAGACACACTAGTCATTGGTGACTCCATAGTCAGACACACTGACGTCCCGCTCACCAGACTGAGCAAGGAGAAGGTCACAGTAAGCTGCCTGTCGGGCGCTAGAATCCGCCACATAACGCAAGCACTCAGGTCTCTCAGCAGCAGGTACAAGTACGACTCAGTCATTGTCCACGCTGGTGTAAACGACCTGAGACATACCTCCTTGGACTACATGAAAAGAGACATTGAGGAGCTCTCTGATTATGTAGCCCAAGCAGGTATGACCCTGACCTTGAGCAGTATCCTACCTTCACCAAGAATGATGCCACAATACAGTGATAAGATGATCAGCTTTAACAATTGGCTTAAACTCTGGTGTCATTCAAAGGGGATCCAATGTCTGTCTGCCTGGGATGACATGCTGGACAAGCCACGCTGCTTCGCAAGGGACGGCTTGCACCTGTCACCCTGGGATTCGGATATTGGCAAAGGCTCTTGCCAACCCCATAGTGCCTTTTTTAGGCAAGGCTCAAATTCTAAACCTACCACCCTAGAACACAATAAAGAAAAAAACTAAGGGTAATGCTGCTCAATGCCAGAAGTCTCAACCTCAAGATGCACGCACTCGAGGCCCTTCTCAGTATGGAGAACATCGATGTCTGTGCTGTGACAGAAACCTGGTTCAAGGCTCCTGAGAGCACCCCAGCACTATCAGGTTTTACCTCATATCATGCTCCGCCCCAAAATCCGGACAATACCAAGAAAGGAGGGGGGGTATCCATATTCATCAAGGACACCCACACCTCAAGATTGGTGGCAACTCACGATGCATCGGAGACCATCCAGGTGCAATTAACCATAGGCAAGACTGCTCTGCAATTTGTAGCATGTTACAGGCCACCCTCGCAAACTCAGGTACCTCACATGGCTTTCCTGAAAACACTGGAGGGGATAAATGTACCTCCGAACACCATCATACTAGGTGACTTCAATTACCCGAATATAGACTGGGAACACTACTCAAGCCCAAACACTCTAGCCCAAAAGTTCCTGGAATTCATAAACTCAAATGCCATGGAACAACTAGTCACCATCCCCACAAGAGGAGAAAACATACTTGATCTCATCATCACGAACATGGGAGCACAATGTTCAACACCGGAAGTATACCCCTCACTGGTGAGATCAGATCACAAACTAATCTCGCTGGAGGTCCTCATCCCGCCCCCACCTGAAATAAAAAGACCACAGTAAAGAACTTCTCAAAGCCGACTTCACACTTCTAAAGACTAGTGTGGTCTCCTTTAAGACCCCGAGGGCGGTAAACATTACTCAAGCCGCTGAATCACTTACAAATGCCTTCTACCAGCACCTGCAGGGCTGCATGGATCAGGCAATCCCAAGCAAAACAAAGACTCTTTGTACCAAAGGCAAGCGTCCAGTCTGGTGGACCCCAGCCATAAACAAACTCTACAGCAAAAGGAGGAAGCTACTACAAGATAGAGCAAAATCCTTAAAAGGTAAGACACAGCTGATCACTATAGGTAAAAAGCTAAGAGCTCTCATAAAATCATCCAAAGCTAATTTTGAGAGAAAAATAGCTAAAGACTCAAAAGACAATCATAAGGCATTCTTTTGCTATGTTAGAAACCTGGGAGGAAACTCCCAGATATGCTCAGAATTAGTTCAAAATGATGTGAAGATTACTGATCCTACAGACATTGCCAACATACTGGCTGACAGGTTCAGTGCAAACTTCTCCCAAAAGGAGAGATATCTATACCAAATGATTGTAGCCCCCCAAACATCTCTAACGCCCAGGTGAGAACTGCTCTCTCCAAGGCAAAAAACGCAGCATCCATGGGACCTGATGGTGTCCCTGGCTGTGTGCTCCACGAACTCAACGAGGAATTAAACCCGCAGTTAGGACAGCTGTTTAATCTTAGTCTCACCTCCGGATAAGTACCCAGGGAGTGGCGCACAGCGACTGTGGTCCCACTTCACAAAGGCGGTGCCTCCACCGACCCTGGAAATTACCGTCCCATTAGCTTGACAAGCCTTATCTGCAAAGCCATGGAGAGGATCATAATGGATCTCATAAATGAAGACATAGGGAATTTGCAGACTTTGGATCCAACCCAGTTTGGCTTTGTCAAAGGCAGATCATGCCTTTTAAACTTGGTTGATTTTTTCGAAACAGTCACCAAGGCCATTGATGAGGGAAAGGCAGTCCATACAGCCTACCTCGACCTGGCGAAGGCCTTCGATACAATACCCCACTCGGGTATCATTGAAAAACTCATCAGCTTAAATGTAAACCCATACAACACAAGATGGGTTGCAAACTGGCTGAGTGACAGAACCCACAGGGTCAGAGTTGCTGGCGCCATGTCAGACCCAAAGCCTGTCACAAGTGGTGTCCCACAGGGCTCAGTCCTGGGCCCACTCTTGTTTGGCATCTACTTTTCTGAAGTACAAGCAAACACAGGAGGGTTATGGCTGACAAAGTTTGCAGATGACTGCAAACTGGGCGCCGTAGTCGAAAACACATCTGACACAGATATCCTTCAGAAGGGTCTCACAGAAACGGAAACTGGTGCCAGAGCCATGGCCTAAAGTTAAATGCCAAGAAATGCATAGTCATACCCTTCGGGAAAAACAAGGTTACCCCTAGCTACCATATAGGTGGCAATCCACTGAGCACAGAGGAAGTTATCAGAGACCTGGGGACCCAGGTTGACAGTAGCCTTTCATTCGACACTCATATTGCTAAAGTAGTTAGGAAGACCTTCTACATTGCCCACCTTATCATGAAGGGATTCACATCTAGATCAAGGGAGGTCATAGTCTCCCTATACTCATCACTCATCAGACCAATGATTGAGTACAATGCCCCATTCGGAATGTATCTGACCCGACACTTGCAGCAGCTGGAGAGGCCACAAAAGTTCCTCATCAAAAGGATAAAAGGTCTCAAAAATCTGTCTTATGCTGCCCGACTGAAAGAACTCCAGCTCTATTCAGTTGCTTACCGCTTGCTCAGAGGTGACCTGTGCCTGACATATAAGGCCATGTCAAACCCAGATTTGATGAACATGCTTCACCTCAAAAAATCTAGATCCCTCAGAGCCACAAGGGCGGGAGATTTAAACCTCAACACGGTTATTAATAGGACGTGCTGGAGGGATAGATTCATCACCCAAAGACTCCCTTTGCTGTGGAACAAAATCCCAGTATATGTGAGGCAGAGCACCTCACTGGCCTTGTTCAAGAGGAATCTTGACCAATGGATGGGAGATCGCAGATATACCCCAGGGATTACCTCAGTGTCACTGCTCGACAGAGGCACAGCAAAATAATGGGCATAGTTTCTCCAAACTAAAGGGGTGGCGTAAGCCACAAAACTATGGGCTAGGCTTGTAAATGCCTCGGGCAGATAGCCTAGTATGAACCTATGAACCTATGAACCTATAACAATAAACCAACGCAGCCTATAAGGTAATAACAATAAACCAAACATACTAATCATTGGCGACTCAGTTGTGAGACATACTAATGTCCCCCTCACCAGGCTCGACAAGGACAAATTCACAGTCAGTTGTCTGTCAGGTGCTATAATCCACCACATAATTCACAGTCTGTTGTCTATCAGGTGCCAGAGTACACCACATGTCTATGCGGTTACAGAAATTTGGTTCAGGGCTGCAGAGACCACCCCTGCCTTACCAGGCTATGCCTCATTCCACACATTGTGACCCAAAAATGAGGTTGGGAAGACTAAGGGTGTGGAGTCTCTGTCTTCATTAAGGACAGGCACAACTCCAGACTGGTTTGCCAGCATGATGCACTGGAATTACTCCAGGTGCCACTGAAAGTTGGCAAGATACCCATCCAAGTTATAGCCAACTACAGCACTTCCTCCATGACTCAGGACACCCACTTCCCCTACCTGGACCTACTTGAGACCATCAAGGTACCCCCTAACACCCGGATCCTTGGTGACTTCATCAACCCCACCGTAGTCTGAGTGAACTATTTCTGCACTAATGAAGTCACCCAACAGTTCCTTGACTTCATCAGTTCTAATGCACTAGACCAGCATGTCTCATGCCCCACGGGGGGAGATAATATTCTGGACTTGGTTCTCACCAACATGGGTGACTGCTGCACCACTCCATAGTATGCTCTTCCCTGGTGAGATCAGATCATCGGTCTGCCTCATTCGAAGTTTCTATCCTACCCAATGCCCCCCACCCGTAACTAGGCTAAAAAACTTCTCAGAAGCTGATTGCAACCTCTTAAGGGAGGGTGTCAGTAACTTCACACCACCACCCTCCCTCAGATGATGCAGACAACTATGCTGAACAGTACGCCCGTGCAGTATACAAGCACTTGTACAATTGCATGGACTCAGCCATACCCAACAGAACTAAAACCTGCTCTTCAAGGAAACACAAACCTGTTTGGTGGATAGCCTGTATCAACAGGCTTTACACAAAAGGAAGAAACTGTTGTCCAAGAGTAAAAAGGAACAAATTCCAAATTGGAAAAACTCCCTTATCGGCCTCAACAAGTAAATTAGATCACGAGTGAAAACCTCCAAAGCCAATTATAAGTTGAAACTAGCCTCTGAAACAAAGGAAAACCACAAAGTCTGCTTCAGTTATGTCAGTAGCCTCCATGGCAAAGCCCAGTTTTTTTCTGAATTAGTACTTAACTGTACCACTTACACTGATCTTGGTGACCTAGCCAACCTGTTAGGTTCTGTTCAAACTTCACCCCGCCATCCTCTCCCAAAGGCCCATTCGACATCCCCAATACTTGCCCTGCACATCACATCTATCTGTATATTAAGTGTTAAAGGCCCTATCCAAGGCAAAAAACACAGCTTCCATGGGACCTAATAGTATCCCAGGCTGTATTCTGCACCATCTCCAGCAAGAACTAGCTTCAGCATTGTGCACCCTATTCAACCACAGCCTAAGTACAGGCTTTATTGCAGCAGAGTGAAGGACTGCCATTATCTTCCCCTTGCACAAAGGTGGTGCCACTACTGACCCTGGAAACTATCGCCCAATTAGCTTGACAAGTCTGATCTGTAAAGCCATGGAGCGTATTATTATGGATCTCATAAACAAGGACATATGCAGTCTCTAAGCACTTGACCCTACCCAGTTTGGATTCGTCAAGGGCAGATCTTGCCTGTTGAACCTGGTTGACTTCTTTGAGACTGTCACCAAGCCCCTGGATGAAGGAAAGTCAGTGCATACAGCTTACCTTGACTTGGCTAAGTCCTTTGACACAGTCCCCCACTCGGCATCAACGAAAAGCTAACACATCTTGGTGTAAGTCCCTGTCTCATCAGGTGGGTGGCCAGCTGGCTCACCAATGTGACCCACAAGGTCAAAATAGGCACCTCCACTAATGACAGCAGACCTGTCACTAGTGGTGTTCCCCAGGGATCTGTCCTGAGACCCCTGTTGTTTGGCATCTACTTTTCAGAGGTCCAGGCAAAGAAAAAAGGCCTGTGGCTGACCAAGTTTACAGATGACTGTAAGTTGGGTGCTATCATTGACTCCCCAAATGATGTTAACATACTGCAAGAGGGTCTCACAGCAACGAATGACTGATGCTAAAGTCAAGGTCTTAAGTTAAATGTAGAAACATGTATTATCATACAATTTGGCAAAAGCATGACCCCTGTTGATTACCACATCAATGGCAACCCCCTAAATACACAACCTGTGGTGAGAGACCTGGGTACTCAGGTTGGCCACAATCTCACATTTGACCATCATGTAGCGGCAGTGGTCAGAAAAGCCTTTTACTTGGTTCATCTCCTAAGTCAAGGGATTGCATACAGAAAAAAGGAGGTTATTACTTCTCTGTACTTCTCCCTCATTAGGCCAATAATTGAGTATAATGCCCTGTTTGGAAAGTACCTCTCCAAACACCTGCGCCAACTGGAAAGGCCACAAAAATACCTTACAAAAAGAATCCATGGCCTCCAACACCTGTCCTACGTGGACAGGCTCAAATCACTGTCACTCTACTCAGTATCTTACAGATTGCTCGGAGGTGACCTGTGTCCCTCGCCTACAAGTCAATATTGGACCTTGCCCTTCTAGAGATGCTCTATATCCAAAAGTCTAACTCATCACACGCATTACCTGCCCCAAAGGCCTAAATCTAATATGCGACATCAACAAAGCCTGCTGGAGAGACGGAAGAGTACTTCGCTGACCATCTTCAAGTGCAACCTTGATGAGTGGATGGGAAACCACAAATTTGTCCCAGGCGTTCCACCTGCATCTCTCATTGACAGGGGTGACAGGTGCTGACTGAGATTTCTTTTTTGGAGATAAACTCTTGGCTAGGATTGTAAAGGCCCCAGGGCCATTCAGCTAGTAACCTCTTATGATCCTATGAACAGGAGTTTTACAATTGTACCCAGATTGTAAATAGTATAAATAATAAACTCGGGAGATTTGCTGTGTATGATTGACAGAAAAAATAAAATATGATACAATATGCTTATTAGATCTGATATTTCTTTGTGAGTAGCAGGACAGACAATTTGTATCTCTTTGGTGGAGTGAAGCTATAAGCACTATGGGTGGAACTGCATGCGCAGGTATCCCTTTTATTATTAACAGCGGGGAAATTTCAGTATCAGATATAATGATGGGGGTTTGAACCTGTTGGGCTTCTTATTGTTGATTGCATGGCTAGGCTTAGAGTAGTGAAATTTGTGGTTTTGTGTGGTTGTACAAACTTTAAGGATAGAGTGAAGTCATTGTAGAACGTGAAATGGTTTGTAATGTTCAGCACACTGTTAGTGATATTGTGTAATGTAAGGACATGGAAGAAAAACACTTTGGCAGATGTTAAAATATGTAAAGAAGTATTACAAAAATAAGTAGGAAGAGTATTTTTGAAGTGAGTATTGTTTGTATTCTAGAACATTGAGACAAATAGTAAGTGAATCTTATGTAGTGTTTTTGTAGGTAATGTGGTAATACGGGTGACACAGTGGCTCAGCCGATAGTGTTGTCACCTCACAGCATGTTCTGCAGTGTGATTTTCAGCTGGGGTGCCTTTTGAATGGAGCCTGTATGTCCTGCCTGTGTTAAAATAGTGTCCTGGTTTCCTCTCACATTTCAAAAACTGTGTAGCTCTGAAATGGCCTTGCAAATCTGGTAATTCTAAACCACCTTGTTCTGTTGGAATGATTAACTTATCCCTCTAGACTGTTGTCCTCTTCTTTCATCTGAAAATAAAGCCAACTTTCTTGATTACCATACCAATTCTATAAATGAATTTCTGAGTCCCTTATTTTCTTTGCCAGTGGTTCTAAATACAGCACAAATAACAAAGGGAAAGAGGACATTCCTGCCTGATTCCTCTGTTCAAACATAACTTATCAGTGAGGAGCCTGCCACTTTAATTTTCACCTCTGATCCCTTGTATATCCTCCTAATCGGCCTTATTATTTTGTTAGGAAATGCAGGTGCTTCCATTGTCCTACTCATAAACTCACAGCTTACTCTGTGAAATGCTTTCTCTGTATTAAGACCCACCAACAACAATATTTTCTTACTTTCTGCTTCCCTCTGGATCATTATCCTATTAAGGTTGTCCAATGTTTGCCTTCCCTCCAAAAAAGCCACATCGATCTATATCTATTGATTTTGGCATCACCTTTGCTATTCTGTTAGTCATTATAGACATACTTTATAATCATGGTTTAGAATTAACATGGGCATATACGAAGCTGGATCCGACAGGTCGTTACCATCTTTAGGCATCACAGCCACCACTGCTTTCTTCCAGGATGTTGGTGCTTCTCCTTCTTTTAAAGTGCTGTTAAACAACACCTTCCAGATCTTTATCACGTTCTTCCCATCTAGCAGCGAAACTTCCATAGGAATACCATCTATTCCTGGAGACCTTCCTGTAAATTGGTTGCATGTCACCATTGTATCTCATCTCCTCCTATCTTAACTGTTAGTAGTTTAACCTAATCTACCTCTAACCTTGGCATATTTAATTTTTCTGTAAATATTTCCATGTGTGCTGTTTTTGATTTCCATGTTTCTCTGCTTTTTACAGATTTTCATAAAATTCCGTATATGCTTTGGAGTCTCCTACAAGTTTAACCGAGTCAAAACAGTCCAATATTTCCAGGTTTCTGATCGCTCTACAAGATCTCTGGTTATTTTCCTTGTTATAGTCTCCTTAAACTTGGCAGCAACCCTTTCTGTTGCCAAAGCATTTGTGCTCTTGAATTGTTATAAAAAACAGTTCCTTGACAGCAATCTTTCTAAGCTCGTGCATATTATTTAGGTAGTATCTTATTTTCTCTTTAGAGTGATGCAGTTATTCCTCTTCTTGCTCTATGGGACTCCTCCTATTCTTCAATACTTTAACCTTTGCTAGTCCCTCTAAATAATAGTTATTTTAACCATATCTCTTTTAATTTTATTTGTACGCTACTTTTAAACTCCATTATTAATTGCATCCCCCTCCCTATCTGTATTTTCTGAAGAACTTTCTATCTTCCTTACTAATAATAATTTCCACTAGCCATTCCTTAAATTCCTACATTTCTTAAAACTGAACAAGAAGGCAGAAATAGAGAGGAAAGTGGGCACCTGTTTACTTTAGCATCCCTTTTACACACAAAAATAAGTGAAAAGATTTACTTTATAAGATGCAGTTCATGTCATGTTTTATAAAAATAAAACAGTATTGTTCTTAAAAGTACTTAAAAGTTACCTTTTTCCTTCCATTTCCCCTCTGCTTGATGTTCCTGAAATAAGGCATATGCTTTGGAGTCCCCTACAAGTTTAACAGAGTCAAAAAAGTCCAATATTTCCAGGTCTTCTGGTTCCACCATGTTTCACAAATGTGACCGATGCTTTGCAATCCTACATTTATTCATCATTTTCAAAGTTGCTGGTTTTCTTCCTATTTGACCTCCATCTCCCAACTCCAGTCTCTGGTTCATTTCCGATGTACTGCCAGTTCTACTAGTCAAGTCCTGTGCTTTTTTTTGTCTTTTAAGCATTTTCCTTTGGAATATTGGAAAAGGTTCGCTGGCATAATCTATGAGCTTTATGATCAGAAAAATCAGAAGCAGAATCGATTAATGTTTGTATTTCATCCTTAGCATGTTCTACATCAAAAAATGACTTTGACCTGCCAGAAAACTATTCTGAAGATGTCTGGATATGGCAGCTTGAATCTCTCACCTACTTCTTGACATTCCCTGATTACTGGAATAAAGTTACTCATCTTCTGCTTCATGTTCTGTGAGTAATCATTTTCCACAAACACTCCTGCTGTGGAATATCAGTCCGGTTGTTTAGTTAAGCTTTCATAAAATTAATACAGTGTGTTCCTTCCAGTTTCTCTGGCACAACAGAAAATGTCAGGTTTTCCCTGTGTGCTCTCCTCCAAGGCCACCATTAGTTGAAACATCTCCCTCTGAGCAGTCTTATTCAGCCAGCCTTTTCCTTTTCTTCATTTTCAGTTTTATCAGCTCATCTCAATATCTGTCTATAGCTTATGCCATTTTTCCAGCCTGTTATTTGAGTTAATAAACTTCTTCAGTGTTCTGTTTATCAGCTGTGAGCACCTTTTACTTACTTTTTTTCCTGTAGATTACTGGAAGTCATGTCTTGCACTCCATAGCTGGAGCTTGAACTGTGTGCTCCAGAATTCTTCTTAGCCAGTGTTTTCTCTTCGTCTTTTGTGATTTCTTTTCTTTCAGAGTCTCTAAATTTCTTCTTTGCAGGCAATGCACTTATGCCAGTAACTGAAATTTACCCCAAAAGGCAAATTCAGTGCAGTGGCTCTCTGAGTTTCTCTTTTCACACTGGGAGAGATGAAATTAACTCATTCCCTCCAGCATAACTCTTTTGAGTGTGTACTTTTAACTCTGTGGGTGTGGCTTGAGCCTTTAAAATAATAAAGTTGTTACCTTACAGATCAAACAAATATTCATATCTCTGGAAGTTTGAGTGCTACTGGAAAACTGTAAATGGCAAACTATTCAGGATAAATGAATGTTTACATTAGTGGCATTCATTTAGTTCAGTGCTGTAAACTGGATTTTATAAGCCAGAATAAAGGCAGTGACTATTAATTTTTAATGTTGTATAAACCACTTGTGATATCTCAGTAACGATTAAAGCACGACACATACTGCCAGCATGATTTTCTTCATACAGCTGTGAGCTTTCATATGAGGATATGCAGTTCTATCTGTATTACCTGAATGTTGAGATATTTAGAGAAATGTGAAAATTATTACAATACAAATAAACAGTATACAAATAATATTCAATAGCTCTCTAGCTGCATTAGGCAGACATCAAATATCAATATAATTGTATTTGGCATCATTTATGCTTTAAGATAAACTATTCTGATACCTAGTATGCAGCATGATTTTGGAATTATTAATGCAAATACAAATAAGCAATATTTAACGCCTTGAGGCGTCAGTAAGAGGTAACTGCAGAAATGCCTGGAGGTACACTCAACTGTAATGAGTTAAGCTGATGTTTAGTATGTAGTTTGCTTGGAAATCCTATCTGAATCATCATTGGTCCCCAGGACCTCTTCAAGTTGTTACAGACAATGCTACAGTCATGTGGTACATCAGTATGCAAAGGAGAACCAGGTCTTACCCCCCTTTGCTGGCTAGCCATGTTAGCTTGACATATAGCTTCACAGCACAATCTCACTGTACAGACATCCTACATTCTGTCAGAGCAGAACTGTGTGGTAGACAAACTGACCAGGGCAAGGGCCGACCTGCAGGAATGGAAACTAGATCAGGGTCTCTTCTAAGATGTGATCTATTTGTGGTGAGTTCCTCAAACAGACCTCTTTGTCTCCACTCTGAACAATCCTCTGCCAAGATTCTGCTCCAGGACTGCATGCAAGATGGCTTGCAAGACAGATGCATTTTCTTTTCCTTGAACAGAAATGTTCCTGCAGGCGTTTCCACCCTTTCCACTAATATCCAGGGAACAAATAAAGATTCAATAATAATTCCCTCAAGATTAGTGTGGTGACTCCCTTCTGGCCCAGGCAACAGTGGTTCTCCCTTCCTTTTAAAATGGCCAGGAGCAATTACCACAAGCTTCCTCACAGACTGGATCTCATCACACAAGAACAGGGGTGCTTGATACACCTCAACATCAATATCAGTCAACTTCAGTTGACTGCCTGGATGATGGGGTTCTTAATTCCTTTTAGGCACCTCTTTCCTGAGGACATGTGACTGGTACTAATGGAGGCAAGAAAGCCCACTACTATAAAATCATATACTAGCAAAAGGAAAAGATTTTCTAGTTGATGCCAAAAGCATAACCAGCACCCATTGAGGACTAGTTATCTGGTTTTACAATATTTATGTAAGTTACTATCCTATGGACTTTTTTTACACCTCTGTCGATGTTCATTTATTGGCCATTTCAGCATGTCTGCCCATGGATCCTCCTGTTTCAGTGCAGTCTTATGTCAAAATATGTTTTGAAAGAGGTTTTGCATAAGAGGCCTCCAAGAAAACTAGTGCCTCTCCTTTGGATCTTAATTTTGTGTCAGAGAAGCTAACACTTGCTCCATTTGAACCAGCTAACCTGGCTGATTTGAGGTTCTTAACGCAGAAAACAAGTTTTACTGATTGCTCTGATCCCTGCAAGAAGAGTATCCGAGTTGCAAGCAACCCCGTCACATTTTCCACAGGGACATGATTTAAGGAACTAATCCTTTTATGCCTAAAGTGGTATCTGGGTTTAATTTAAGCTAAACTATCCATCTCCCCATTTTCTTTCCTGAGCCTAAAAATGACAGAGAAAGCATACTCCATACCTTGGATGTCCACAGACAACTCTGCTATAAGTTTGACAGAAGTAAATCTTTCAGATCTTTGGCTCAATTGTTCATTTCTTGTGAAGGTAAGAAAAATGCACAACCTGTGTCAAAACAGATTATTTCAAAATGGTTGTCTATGGCTATTACTTTTTGTTGTAGCACCACAGCAAAACTATTTCAGACAGGGTCAAGGCCCACTATACTGGGGCCTTGGTCTTTTCTGAGGATTTTTGGAAAGGGCTGGAGTCTAGATGTATTCTAGAAGCAGCCACTTGGTCCTCTGTGCAAACTTATACAAAGCCCTATAAGCTTAATTCCTTCTGTAAGTCTAGCACAGGCTTTGCAAGGACCATTTTTCAAGGGCTCATGGTCTCTTTCTCCTTCCACCTCCCAAGTGTAGGAAGCTAGGGTAAACTACCCATATAGCTAAGGCTAATGCAGCAATAATCGATATGATTAACTTAGTACAGTTGTATAAGTAAACTTGCCATAACAGTAGATGTTCAAATAGTCACTGCTGCAGTAGCCTCTCCGTCTCTCCAGCCTCCTTGTTTTTTTGGTGTGTTTTTATGCCAGAGTATGGTTATTTATTTTTTGTTCTTCCTAGCATCATCTTTCTGTTGACAGGAAAGCTCTGAAGGACTTTGCACCCAAACTTATTTTTAGTCAGCTCAGTTCAACCGAACAGTTTGGGCATGTGGAGGGTGTCCTGAAGCTTTGGAAGATGGTCAGCTGTTTTCACCTCTGGCAGAATATAACCCACATAGCTAAGACTACTGCAGCAGTGCTCCCTTAAACGTCTACTGTTGTGGTAAGTTTACTTATGCAACTGTACTTTCCTTTAACCCCCAATGAGGCAGAGTTTTTAAGTACCTTTTGATCATATGTGATTTAGTGTTCTTTAAAGAGTTTTGTGGATAAGACAGTTTTAGATTACCTCTGGTCTGTGTCATTGTACAGTAGCAATCTGATGAGTACATATTTGAAGAAGTAAAATCATGTTACAAACATCTCGTTATACAATAATTTACTACTTCTTGCTTTTCACAGAAATCATGTACAAGTGAAAACAAGTTTATCTAATCCTCACTTTTTAACCTGTCGCAAACTGTTACTGTGCAAAAAAATAGCCTGCTCATATTGCAGTTAGCACGGAGGATTAAGGCAACAACTTTTAAAGTACTACTTCTGTGTTCCAGGGGGTGATTCTCTCAGCCTCCTTTCTGTAACTGCATCACACTGATAGTGCTGACAGGTTTCATCCATCCAACCATAGCCCCCTTTTCCCATTTTTGTACATGGGGGTTGGGGTGTCACAGTATAAATACATGATTAAAAAATACCTTGTATGCTAAGCTAGCCTTTTTGTATTATTATTTGTTCTTACTACAGTTGTGCTTTGTAAGTAGTTTTATAATCATTGGCAGATGGGAAAATTGGTCTTAGTAGTTCATGGGGGACAAAAATGCATTGTACCTTCATATGCAGGCAGATGAGGTTGATGTATGTGAAGCTGGTACAACTTGGTGGGTAGGAAATTGTACTGCAAAGCTGAAAGCCTGGGTTCATAGTTTCATAGGTAGGTAGTTACTAGACATGTGGTCCAGGGGACTAATGAGGAGACTATACCAGTTTCTCAATTACTCCAGTGCTCTGTCTGTTTAAGGGACTTGCTCAGGCAAACAAAGATTGAGGAAATCTGTGTGATCTACAGGAAGCAGCTCATTAACCGCTTCTACCCATAATTCCCTGTGGTAACTGGAAGATAAGTAACGGTTTCAGTGTGGATTGAATCCTGGACTTTGTGTGTGTGAAACAGACATAACAACAACTGCAGTACACAGTGGAATTCCAACATCATCCATTTACATTCTGTGTAATACTGAAGAGACTTATTCATTTCTGTATGCTCTCAGGTTTCTCTTGCAAAAGAGTAACGTCATGTGAAAGCAGTGAAGCTGTTTGCTTAATAAATCAGTAAAATCAGCTAAGAAAAACTTAGCATACCTGCATGTGTAAATAAAGGAGTTTTTAGAAACATTTTATGGTTATGCAGATGACAGTTTAAAGTGGTCTCGCTTTCTTCCCTTGAAATGTTTTCATCTTGGCTAAAAGCCTATACATACAGATCACAAATTAAGCTATGCAGAGGAGTAGAAACTTACTGTTCATAGAAATGTTATAGTACTTTGAGTATAGAGAAGAACTCAGGCACTAGACAGTCAGCAATTAACAGAAAATAAACAATGTGGTACATGTCTCCTAATCTTAGGGTAGGAAGATAAGAGTTCAAAGCACAGTTCAGTAAACAGTGGGATTAGGTTTACCATTGTGCAATAACAAAGCTGCTCAGTACATAACTGAAGAGGTAAAATCATGGTAGAAACTGTAGATTTTGCTTTTCTTTGAGCTTGGTCATGGTGTGTCTCTCTTAAAGGCTCCACAGTAACACATTTGGTGTGCATTGAAAGGTGTTTCATGATGCATTAGTCTGTTTTGATAGCTTGGTAAATTTCTAGAATTAGATTAACAGAGAAACATGTTTTTATTTTAGAATGCATAGACTGAAATTCTAATTTGAACTCACTAGACCAGTGGTCCTGTCTTGAGAGCTCAGATCTTAAGTGTAAATTGTTGCCTCCTTTGAATAAGAAAGGGATTCTGGGAGATGGAATGGTGAGATATGAGAGCCTATATATTGTACTTTGACTTGCTGTAAATGTGAGAAAATGTGTATCTTTCCCAGTCATCTTTAAACTGCATGAAATCTGCTGTCAAGTTAATCTTAAAAGTACAATTAAAATGGACAGAAAACTGGTTGTTTGATCAAAACTGCTAGTGGCTTCACCAGAAAAATCAGATAGCAGCAAATGGTGGGAGGAGGTCTTCCAAGAGAAGGGTCAGTAAGCAATGGAATGCTTCTAGTTTTAGTTTTTAGACCCATCTTGATCAGTAGGCCTGTCTTAGTAGTGGGATGCTTCTGCTTTCAGTTTTGAGACCCATCTTGATCAGCAGGCCTATCCTGGGAAAGTCCGACTGGGCAGAAGTCCCATTTTCAGCTGTGGCCGGGGGAAAAAAGCTCCACATAGAATACACATTTACAATGAACAACAATAAAAATTAAACATGCTAAGCATTACTTTGCAGATACTCTTGAGGCAAATAGTAAAAACATTTATCATATACTTTAGAAGTTATATTTTTTAATAAGTGAAAAGCATGTTAAGATGTAATAGCTGGAGACAGAAGATCAGTGATAATGCACATAGGATCAGTGTGATAATGCACATAGGATCAGTATGACAGAAGATCAATGATAATACACATAGGATCAGTGTGATAATGCACATAGGATCAGTATGACAGAAGATGAGTGATAATGCACAAAGGATCAGTGTGATGATGCACATAGGATCAGTATGACAAAAGATCAGTGATACTGCACATAGGGTCAGCATGATAATGCACAAAGTATCAGTATATGCATATTGATATTAATGAGGCAGGCTGTCACTATAGAAGGAACAGCAAATATTGGAGGAGGAAGTAGGGTATAAGCAGAAATAATCAAGAAAAAACATAAGTAGAAAACATTCTCATTGTGGAGGGGTTGAGATAACAGTAGACAAGTAAGAGGATGGGGTGAGTAAGGAGAGGGTGTTAGTAGGAGAGGGTTAAGGCTATAGGTTAGTATGTCATATATCACACTGGGGTGAAGATCAGAACTGAAGCATTACTCACAGACATTCCTGCCAATCTCATTAAATTTTATTTTATACAAGTAAATGACTATATCTGCTCTGTTTTCAGTTCTGCTAAATAGGATGAGTTACATTAATATGTAATGTCCACAAACCCCTAAACATTTAGCAATTCATTCAGTATCTTAATGTATAGGCCATTTATGCCTGCAGTGTGTCCCCCACACTCCCAAAATATATATCCTAAATCCAGGGTTGCACATTGCACAAACCTGGGGACATAAAAATGCATTCAATTGTTTGTGCTAAAATCCCTATATAAAAGAAGGAATGTGGTTGTGCAACCTTAAATTAGGATATGTTTTGAATGGTTCTGGGGGCATAACCCCATATTTGGGGGGTAAAAGAAGCTTGACTTGTAGAGACATTATTTTCTTTTAGTTGTGTTCATGTTTTGTATTTACTTTCATGTAAACATTCAGTAATGTTTGAAGACTGTCAGTTTAATTCTTTTGCAGCTTTTGGGATTCTGGTCTCATTCTTGCAATCTTCAGCCATTTAAACGTTGTTGTTAATAGTACGGATCCATTTCTTAAGAATGAGCTACCTAATGTGCTGTAGTTTTGAGGAATTTTTTTTAATAATGTTGGGGATTTTTATTGCATTTTTTTTGTAGTGTAGTTAATTTGGGAGTGTGACAGGTTTAATGTAGAGGACTGAGATTATGAGCTGTTAGCATGGTTTATTGTATAGTTCAAGGTTTGAATCTCACACCCTCCATTTATCTGCTGTGACTCTGCATAAATCACTTGGGGTTGGGAGGGTGTCCTAATGGTTAAGGTGTTTGCCTTACAAACACGATGTACAGGGTTTGAATCTCACAGGGGATAACTGGCTAGGCTTAAAATGGCTCGCAAGGGCAGTTAGCCTAGTACTAACCTATGAACTTAACCAGATACTAGTCTTTTCCCATTACTTGGCTAATTCTCCCCAGTTACCATAAACACTGCTCAAACCTGTCAGCTTGCTTACTATTTATTTTCTTCTTTACTTCTATAATGATTACAGATATTTGAATTTAATTTAAAACTTTTATTTCAAATTTTATATCACAAACACTTGATAGATGTTTGCTAAACAAATCAGTACAGTCTCACAATGAAAACAGACTTATTAACAGTAAACTTATCTGCCCTTGAAACTTACATTCTTTGAAATGGCATTGAAACCTACATTCAAAGAAAATGCATCTGACCAGCTGCGGATTGAGTTTACCTTTTGCCTCTTTTGAAACCATAGTACCCATGCACACATTTTTAGGACCATGCATTTATGCATGTGTTCTTTGACTCACCTTCTTGATGGTATTAAATGATATTCCTTTTATAATACAGCACCACTTCTTGGAGTGTGTTTTAAATTTGTAGTTTTGAACATCGTTCCAGTAAGCAGTGAAACAAGATGTATGAAGCTGTTATGACAAAACTGCCCATTTCAGAACATTTCAGCCATAAAAGGCCACTCAAACTTCTGTCATTACAATCCACCAATATCAGTCAACATGCATAGTCTCTGCATAAATAAAAGTCATCTGAATAATTCCACAATAAAGATATCTGTAACTAATGAACAGATTGCTACTAGCAAAAACTTTATATTTCAGTGTTTCATCTACAAATGCAGCACCTATTGCATCTTGAAGAATACATTGCTTATGTTAGATTAAAAAAGCTGGTAGTATTGCATTAAGGAATGGATGGCAAACCGACAACAGGTTCATAGTTAAAGGATATTTCATCCAAAGGAGAACACACTAAGGACTGCAGCACCCCCCCAACCCTTAAAGTACAACACAGTATCAGCAATACATTTACATGGCCTGGGACTAGAACCCACAGACTGCTGCATCAAAAACAAGTATGCTACCTGTTGTGCTATTAATACTCAAATTTTCTGTTACAAGGAGTAAGATGAGGGATAAATTGCAAAAATTTAATATTAATATTTGAAGGACACTTTGCCTAATTTAATCCACAGGTTGAATGGTAGGTAACTATTCACCTTAAGCTAATCTGCACAACTTTGGTTATAGTAGTAGAAAAAAAATGTATAGATCATTTTAATGATACCTACAACACTGCCTGCCACTGCTGGTGGTGCTGCGTACAACGAAATGCAAGTGCAACACAAAAAATGAATTTGACATTGTTATCGATTGTAGTAAAACCGCAATGAGAGCTAGGTAATGTCACACAACACCTATTTTAACAGGTATCTGTTTCACATGCAGTAACTGTGAGAACACTTGCTTGGGCTCAGGACTGGCATAATGGTTAAGGCATTTACCTTGAAGACACAAAGTGCAGAATTTGATTCTCAAATCAGATAATAGGTTAGGCTTAAAATGGCCTGAAAGGGCAGGTAAAGTAGTATTAACATATGAACCTACAAGTTAACATTCATCCTTGGATTTTTTTAATGTTTCCTGAAAAAATCAGACTAAATACTTTAAGCCAACAATGTATTTTTTTTTAATTTATTTTATTTATTTATTAGTTGAATAGATGGACTGGTCAAACTGACCCTTTTCATCAGGACCTGGACTCAACACAGACCAACAATGAAAAAAAAATTGTATAAATGTAAAAGTAATTAAGTAAAAAAGTTAACAATATTGAGGATTGTAATCAGGTATCCAGTCATAACCAGCTTATGTGTTTGAGGCACAAATGCCAAGAAAAGATGAAGCTTGGCATTCATGTTGAGAACACAGAATAGAGGGTTATGATCGGAGCCCCAGTCATATTTCTTTGTAGCGCTACAACTATAGTTACACAGTTAAAGACAAGGTATAGAAGCATGGAGTGTTTTAGTAACTTTGAATGCTTGTCAAGTACTTAGCAAGTACTGACAGTCAGCATCATACCTATAAACTGTTTATAGATTCATAGGATTATACTAGGCTAATGACCACCAAGGTCTTTACAAGCCTAGCAGTGCACTCCAACCTTATTGTCCCCCCACCCCCGTTCTTCCAAGTCTGCCCCCCGAGACATTAAGCTAAAAATTTCAGAAATTCTAAGAGCTCCAGTATTGACTTTATTTGATTAGATCTTGCTGTAGCAAATCTGCTATATTTAGCTTATCATACATACCAGTGTTGTTTGCTCAGGACTCTGGCAGCTATGAGATACAAACTTTTCATCAAAAGGGAAGAAAAAAGCTTTCTTTTAAATTCTTCCTAAATATTTTAAGCTGCACTTATAGTGATCTGTATGGTGATATTACAAACTTATAAGTAAGAGCATGGGGTTCAGGTGCAAGGAAATCATAGTGCCACTTTATTTGGCCCTTATCAGACCCATCATTGGGTTTAATGCCCCCTTCGGTATATATCTGACCAGATGTATGCAACTATTGGAAAGTTCACAAAAATTCCTTATCAGGAGAATCCAGGGTATAAACACATTGTCCTTTATGAATCACCTTAAAGCCATATCTCAGTACTCTGTCTCTTACAGGTAACTAAGAGTCGATCTATACCTTTCTTAAGAGGCATCCTTAGATCCAGCTCTGATGGACCTTTTGCAGTGGTAGTGGTTAGTGGCAGCTAAGGTAAATGCAAAAGATCCCATGACACCCATTGAAAAGAGTAGGGAAAGTTTCCCAATGTCTGGACAAATTTCCCTTAGTAGTAGTAGTAGTCATAGTATTGTGATGATGTGAGGTGTTGCCATCTATGCCAGGGAGAATAGAGCAGTGCATGTGTGGCATGTGCCAGAATAGTTAGCTGGAGTTTTGTAAATAATTTTGTGTTATTTGACTATCACACTGACTTGTACAGATGTTTATATTAAACATGTATCAACAGTGTTGTTATAACTGATTAAATGAATATGTTTAAACAAAGAATTCTAGAAGGGAAGAGTAGATGTTTTTGAAATTGTTCTATAATTGTTCAAGTACTGCAAGAGATCTTAGCAAAGCTGTGAATGTGTATTGTACCAGAGTCAGGTGATCAAATGTGATGTTGTTTTATAGCCAGCACTGAGAAGGTGGAACTCACACAGCAGCTTGTTTTTTGTTTTGTTTTCTTTGGAACCTGATATAAAGCTCTATGACTGCTATCACAGTCAGTTCAGTTAGTTTAGTTAGTTCTGTTAAGTTTTGAAGCTCATCACTTTGCCTTGTGGAAGTAAGCATGTCAGCATCTATCTTACCTTGCTGTATTAATTGTTAGCTAGGGAGCAATTATTCTTTAGGCAGTCAGGAAATACATTGAGATTAGTTGAGTATTGTTTTGTTTTGCATCTGTTTGAATCTGTCCAACTGTGTTATTTTTATTTCTACTCTGATTGAAACTCTGATGTTTATTGTACTTGGATATTTAGTATTCCTATGTTTTCTATTTTATTATTTATTATTAAATATTTTTAGATCTTTCATTGTGGATGGTCTTTTAGAGAATACTTTTAAAATCTTGAGAGTAGCTGTGCTTATTTTAGTGATGCCTTGGCCACTCCAAAAAGCCTGGCTGTTTTGGCTACACTCTACCATTTATATTAGTATTGATTTTACTTGGTATAATTGGATACCCTTGTAAGAGCCTTAGAGTAGTTGACTGGTGGCAGTGTGGTTACCTTATAGGTACATAAGTAGGTACTAGGCTATTGGCCCTAGGGCTTATATAAGCCTAGCCAAAAAGGTAACCTGGCTTTCGCCACCCAAGAAAGTTATTTTCCTGTGCCCCTGTCGAGCAGAGCCACAGAGGTGATCCCCGGGATGAATTTCCTATTTCCCATCCAATCATCAAGATTTTTCTTGAAGAGTGCTAATTGGGAGCTTTGTTTGATATAGATAGGTAGTTTGTTCCAGAGTATTGGAAGTCTCTGGGACAGGAATCTATCCCTCCAGCATGTTCTGTTTATTGTGTTGACAAGGTTTAGGTCCTAGAGCGTGTAGCTCGGAGGGATTTGGATTTCTTTAAGTGGAGCATGTCCAACAGCTCTGGGTTTGACATAGCTTTGTATGTTAGGCAGAGTCCGCCTCGTTTTTTGAGATGGTTTGCATAGGGCATCTGTTTGAGGCCGGTAATCCTCTTTGTGAGGTATTTCTGCGGCCTTTCCAGTTGTTGTAGATGTCTTGTGAGGTACATACCAAAAGGGGCATTGTACTCTATAATGGGTCTAATGAGTAACAAGTAGAGGGGAACAATTACCTTGTTTTTTCCTGTATGAGAAACCTTTTGTGATGAGGTGTGCCACATAAAAGGATTTCCTGACTACTGTGGCGATGTGATTATCAAAGGAGAGACTACTGTCCACCTGTATCCCAAGGTCTCTTATCACACCTTCGGTGTTAAGTAGACTAGCACCTATGTGGTAGCTCATGGATACAGAGTTTTTACCAAAGGGGATGACAGTGCACTTTTTGGCATTGAGCTTGAGGCCATGGCTTTGATACCAGGTATCTGTCTCCGTGAGGCCCTTTTGTAGGATGTCCACATCGTTAGGAGTTTCGATTATGACTCCTAGTTTGCAGTCTTCTGCGAACTTCGTTAGCCAAAGACCTTCTGTGTTAGCCTGTACTTCAGAAAAGTAGATACCAAACAGGTGAGGACCCAGAACTGAACCCTGTGGTACTCCAGTTGTCACTGGTCTGAAGTCGGATTTGGAGTCTGCTACTTTCAGTGTGGGTTCTGTCAGTGAGCCAGTTGGCAACCCATCTTGTGACATATACCTAGTTTAGTGAGTTTATCTATAATTCCAGAGTGGGGGATGGTGTTGAAAGCCTTGGCGAGATCTAGATAGACTGTGTGAACCACCTTACCCTCGTCTACGGCTTTGGTGACTGCTTCAAAGAAGTCTGTCAGGTTTGGGAGACATGATCTGCCTTTTACAAACCCGAACTGGGTGAGGTCCAGAGTTTGCAGATTACCAATGTCTTTGTTTATAAGTTCCATGATGATACGTTGCATGGCCTTGCAGACCAGGCTCATTAGGCTAATGGGGCAGTAGTTCCTGGGGTCTGTGGTGGCTCCCCCTTTGTGGAGTGGGATAACCGTCATTGTGCCCTATTCAGTGGGCACAAAGCCTGAGGTGAGGCTATGATTGAACATGGTGCTTAGGTGGGATGCCAGTTCATTCTGCAGTTCGTGTAGAATGCAGCTTGGGATGTTATCAGGTTCCATGGATGCTGTGTTCTTGGCTTTGGAGAGTGTGGTTTTTACCTGTGCAGCTTTGACTACAGGAAATTTGCATTCTTCTGGTATGAAGATGGGCCTTTTAGGGTGTGAGAGGGGGGTAAAGTTAGCATTGAACCTATCTGCCAGGATGTTGGCAATATCAGTTGGTTCTGTATATTTAGTGCCATTGTGCTGTAACTCAGGGCAGATCTGAGTGTTGGCATTGAGATTCTTGACATAGCTATAGAATGCTTTGTGGGTGTCTTTAGAATCAGTGAGAATTTTGTTTTCATAACTAGCTTTGGAGGATTATATGAGGGATCTCAGCTTCTTACTGAGGCTGACTAGGGAGTTCCTCCAATCATGGGATTTTACTCTTTTTTTGCAACAGTTTCTTTCTTCTGTTGTAGAGTTTGTTTATGGCAGGGGACCACCAGACTGGCTTCATGTTTTTGGAGGGTAGCATCTTGGTTCTGTTAGGGATAGCACGATCCATGCACTCGTGTACGTGCTTATTTGTGTAGGGATCAGCAGTCGTACCTCTATTGTCCGTCTGCATGGGTGTCATGAAGTTTGCCATTTCTGTCTTAAGAAGCATGAAGTTGGCTTTGGAGAATTTTTTTATGGTGGTTTCCTTAATGGGGGGTGGGGGCGGGATGTGGATGTCTAGGGTGATTAGCTTGTTTTAGGATCTGACCAACTACGAATTGACCTCTGGTGTGGAACACCGGTCGCCTATGTTGGTAATGATCAGGTCTAGGATATTGCTGCCCCTGGGGGGGGTGTGTGGATAAGTTGATCCAAGGCATTGGAATTTATGAATTCCAGAAAAAGTTGAGCAAAAGAGTTGTTACATGAGTAGTTTTATCAGTTAATGGTGAGGTTGTTGAAATCACCCATTATTAGGGTGTTTGGTTGTTCCCTGATATTTTCCAGTGTATCAAGAAATGAGGAGTGAGAATTCTGGGGCATGGTGGGGGAGCTGTAGTGGTCTTGCCCAGAGTTAATTGCACTTGGATAATCGCAGATGCATTATGCTGAGCAACTAGCCTGAAGGTGTCGATATCCTTAATGAATATGGACACGCCTCTGCCATTAGTGTTTCTGTCCAGGCTAGGTGACTGAAAGGTGTGGTATGAAATATAGCCTGGTAATGCAGGGGTGCTCTCTGGAGCCTTGAACCAGGTCTTTGTCACTGCACAGATGTCGAAGTTCTCCATTTTAAGGAGTGCCTTGAGTGAGGCCTCCAAAGCAGACACCCAAGCAACCACCACCTCAAGACATTGCAAATGCAACACATAGTTCACAAAGTCAGTGTGCTAAACAGTCACAGCCCTTAAGGCCAAACAACATGCCAGACACACTTGTAATAGGTGACTCCATAGTCAGGCACACTGACGTCCCGCTCACCAGACTGAACAAGGAGAGGGTCACAGTAAGCTGCCTGTCGGGAGCTAGAATCCGCCACATAACACAAGCACTCAGGTCACTCCACAGCAAGTACAGATATGACTCAGTCATTGTACATGCAGGTGTGAATGACCTGAGACGTACCTCCCTGGACTACATGAAAAGAGACATAGAGGAGCTCTCTGATTATGTAGCCCAGGCTGGTATGACCCTGACCCTGAGCAGCATCTTACCCTCACCAAGAATGATGCCACAGTACAAAGACAAAATGATCAGTTTTAACAATTGGCTTAATTACTGGTGTCATTCTAAGGGGATCCAGTGTCTGTCTGCTTGGGATGACATGCTTGACAAGCCACGCTGCTTCGCAAGGGATGGTTTGCACCTGTCACCCCTGGGCTTCCGGATATTGGCCAAGGCTCTTGCAACCCCCTAAGTGCCTTTTTAGGCAAGGCTCAAATGACAAACCTACCTCCCTAGAAAACACAAGTGGAAAAAACTAAGGGTAATGCTGCTCAATGCCAGAAGTCTAAACCTCAAGATGCACGCCCTCGAAGCCCTTCTCAGTATGGAGAACATCGATGTCTGTGCAGTGACTGAAACCTGGTTCAAGGCTCCTGAGAGCACCCCAGCACTATCAGGTTTTACCTCATATCATGCTTTCCGGCCCCAAAACTTGGACAGAACCACAAAAGGAGGGGGAGTATCCATTTTCATCAAAGATACCCACACCTCCAGGTTAGTGGCAACGCACGAAGCATCTGAGACTATCCAGGTGCAACTAACCATAGGCAAAACCGCCTTACAGTTTGTAGCATGCTACAGACCACCCTCTCAAACTCAGGAACCCCACACAGCCTTCCTGAAGACACTGGAGAGTATGAATGTCTCTCCAAATACCATAATTTTGGGAGACTTCAACTACCCAAACATAGACTGGGAACATTACTCAAGCCCCAACACTCTAGCCCAAAGGTTCTTAGAATTCATAAACTCAAATGCAATGGAACAACTAGTCACCGTTCCCACAAGAGGAGACAATATACTAGACCTGATCATCACAAACATGGGGACAAAATGCTCCACACCGGAAGTACATCCCTCTTTGGTAAGATCAGACCATAAATTAATCTCACTGGAAATCCACATCCCGCCCCACCCCTGCACAAAAGACCACAGTGAAGAACTTCTCAAAAGCAAACTTCACACTTCTTAAGACTGAAGTGGTATCTTTCAAGGCCCCTGGGCCAGTGGAAACCACAACCAACACTGCTGAATCCCTTGCAAATGCCTTCTATGGGCACCTTCAAGAATGCATGGATCATGCAATCCCAAATAAAACCAAGACCCATTCCCCCAAAGGCAGGCGACCGGTCTGGTGGTCACCAGCCATAAACAAACTTTACAACAGAAGGAGGAAGCTACTACATGACAGAGCAAAATCCCTAAAAGGAAAGGCATCTCTGATCAGTACTAGCAAAAAACTACGATCACTCATAAAATCATCCAAGGCCAACTTTGAGAGAAAAATCGCAAATGACACAAAAGACAATCACAAGGCCTTCTTTAGCTATGTTAGAAACCTGGGTGGAAACTCCCAGATATGCTCAGAGTTAGTCCAAAATGACACAAAATACACTGAACCCACTGACATTGCCAACATTCTGGCAGACAGGTTCAGTGCAAATTTCTCCTCCCCCTCCCCCCAAAAGGAGAAATAACTATCCCAGCAGAGTGTAGCCTCCCTAACATCTCAGATGCCCAGGTGAGAGCCGCCCTCTCTAAAGCTAAAAACACAGCATCAATGGGACCAGATGGTGTCCCAGGCTGTGTGCTACATGAACTCCAAGAGGAACTAAACCCACACATAAGGCTGCTGTTTAATCTTAGCCTTACCACAGGATACGTACCCAAAGAGTGGCGTACGGCAACAGTGGTCCCACTTCACAAAGGCGGTGCTTCTCACGGACCCTGGAAATTACCGCCCCATAAGCCTGACGAGCCTGGTCTGCAAAGCTATGGAGAGGATCATTATGGAACTCATAAACAAAGACATTGGGGACCTACAGACATTGGATCCTACCCAATTTGGCTTTGTCAAGGGCAGATCCTGCCTTCTGAACTTAGTCGACTTTTTGAAACAGTCACTAAGGCCATTGATGAGGTAAGGCAGTTCACACAGCCTACCTTGACCTTGCAAAAGCCTTTGACACAATACCCCACTCGGGCATCATAGACAAACTTACCAGCTTAAATGTAAACCCATATGTCACAAGATGGGTTGCAAACTGGCTCAAGGACAGAACCCACAGGGTCAGAGTTGCTGGAGCTATGTCAGACTCTAAGCCAGTCACAAGCGGTGTCCCACAGGGCTCAGTCCTGGGACCCCTCTTGTTCGGCATTTATTTTTCCGAGGTACAGGCAAACATAGGAGGATTGTGGCTGACAAAGTTCGCAGATGACTGCAAACTGGGCGCCATAATTGATACTCCAGCAGACACAAACATCCTTCAGAGAGGCCTCATAGAAATGGATAATTGGTGCCAGAGCCATGACCTTAAGCTAAACGCCAAAAAATGTATAGTCATACCCTTTGGGAAAAACAAGGTACCGACAAATTACCACATAGGCGGTAATCCATTAAGTACGGAAGAGGTAATCAGGGACCTAGGGACCCAGGTTGACAGTAACCTCTCATTTGACACTCACATTGCCAAAGTGGTTAGGAAGACCTTCTATATTGCCCACCTTATCATGAAGGGTTTCACATCTAGATCAAGAGAGGTCATTGTGCCCCTGTACTCTTCTCTTATCAGGCCAATGATTGAGTACAACGCCCCATTTGGGATGTATCTCACCCGACACCTGCAGCAGTTGGAAAGACCCCAAAAGTTCCTCACCAAGAGGATAAAGGGTCTTAAACATATGTCATATGCTGCCCGACTGAAAAAGCTCCAGCTCTATTCAGTCGCATACCGCCTACTCAGAGGTGATCTGTGCCTGACGTACAAGGCCATGTCCAATCCTGAATTAATGGACATGCTCCACCTCGGAAAATCCAAATCCATCAGAGTCACGAGAACAAGTGACTTAAACCTCAACACAGAAATAAATAGAACGTGCTGGAGGGACAGATTCATAACCCAGAGGCTCCCTACACTCTGGAACAGAATCCCAGTCCATGTTAGGCAGAGCCCCTCACTGACTCTATTCAAGAGAAATCTCGACGAGTGGATGGGAGATCGTAGGTTTACCCCGGGGGTCATCTCTTTGTCACTACTAGACAGAGGCATAGTAAACTAAACCCTAAAAGGGTGTAGTATTCTTATCCTAAGGGGTGGTGTAAGCCACATACACTCTGGGTAGGCTTATAAATGCCCTAGGGCAGATAGCCTAGTACGAACCTATGAACCTATGAATGCATTTTGGGGTTTAGACTTCTAGCATTGAGTAGCATTACCCTCAGATTTTGCTTGCTTGTGCCTGTTTATGTGGTGAATTTGTCATTTGAATCTTGCCTAAAAATGGCACTATAGGGGTGGCAAGAGCCTTAGCCAGTATCTGGAATCCCAAGGGCGACAGGTGCTGGCCATCTCTGGGAAAGCATCATGGTCTGTCGATCATGTCATGTTAGGCAGACAGATACCGGATCCCCTTAGAATGACACCAGAAGCTTAGCCAATTGCTGTCAATTGCAGAAGGGGTACAGCTAATGAATCTGTGCCAGCCTTTCCCAGGAGTGTGTGTGTGTGTGTGTGTGTGTGTGTGTGTGTGTGTGTGTGTGTGTGTGTGTGTGTGTGTGTGTGTGTGTGAAAGTCAAATACCCAAGTTTGGGTGTGTCTGCTGCTTGGAACTGGGGCACATTGCTCCAAAGTGAATCTTGTTTGGGATCTGGAGAGACAGAGAGCCCAGTCCCAGCTATGGAGTGTGGTCCCTGTTTGTTCTTGAGGAAAACTGTGCTTGATGTAGAGAGCTGTGTTTGAATATACTGTGTAAACCCATTCCTATTTTTAGTGTCCATCTCTCACCGGTGTCAGTGGTGAGTATTGAGGCTGCTTGATTACTGGCCTGGGGTTGAGAGGCTGTCACAAGTAAAACCACCACCTTGGATCTTCCCTGAAAAGAGAGCACTAACCCAGTGAGACTAACCCTGTGTGAAATGTATTCGCATAATGATTAAAGGTGTTTACCTCACAGACACAAGGTATAGGGTTTGATTCTCACCTTTGAAAGGAAATTGGCTAAGCTTAGAATGGCCTGCAAGGGCAGTTAGCCTAGTACTTACCTATGAACAAAAGATAAATATATGTCCAGGTGTAATGTCATGTATATGTTTCTATAATAGGTTGTTGTGTCTTTCGGCTTTTCCCGGTTAGGGGTCGCCATAGCGGAACTCTGGTCCGCTAATGATTGGCAGTAGATTTTTACTTGCCGAGTTGCCAGCCCTGACGCACAACCTTCAACGAAGGTATGCCCATTCACACATGTCTCCACACAGAAGACGCTTTAGCTGAGAATCGAACAGGACAACGTCTTACTGTGAGACGACAACGCTACTGCAGCACCACCAAAATCGGTCAAATAGAGGTTGGATAAGTAATGATTATTAAGAGCTTTTTATGTAACAGACATTTTGTTCTAAGACAGCAGTATGAAATTTTGATTCTCTGTTACCGAATCATGTAATACAAAACAGGATATAGTTTAACAGTGCATATAAATAGGATCCTTATAAAGAAAAGAAGCATTCAGAACTGAAAATTGTATGCTGTGTAGCTACAGAATGAATGTGTATGTTGTCCTCTGAACTCCTTTTATTTATAAAGGTTGTGTAACGGGATTGAACTTTACAGCAGCCTGTGACAAAAGTGCTAGTCTGCGCATGTATCTATGTGAAATTCTGCCGTGTTATATTCAGCTCTGAGCCAAGTGAGAGAAAATATTGATTGCATTTGTGTTTCCCAGCTTAACCATTACTGTTTTAGAGATTGATAGTTTTATGAGGTCTGCAAACAATCTAAAAGTCCAAGTTCATACAGCTGGCATGAAGCAATGTGAAACTGTGCAGTGGGTTAGTTTGCCTTTGTGAAACATTCCACTTCATATTTAAAAGGTAAGGTTTTACTTGGCTTTCTTTATATTTAAATGTAACACTTTAGAAGGTGGGTAGCATTCTAAGTAACAGTTGAAGCCGCATGATCGCTTTTTTGTGTTCTATCCAAAGCAAAAAAAAAAAAAAAAATTGCTGAAGCTTTTTGGCATTCCATGGTAAATTCTTATAGCAAGATTCTCTGCCTTGAATTGCTGTCCCAAAGAAAAGTCCCAGCTATACAGTGTAAGTAACATTCCTTGCATCCTCATAAAATACAGTGCTGTGTATTGCTGGAAGATTCAGTTGTGCAGATGAAAACATCCCTCATAATTTAAAATAAACTTGCAAGTGACAGACCATGACGATTGTCCAGTGAAAGAGACATATTTGTAGGAGAGTACTGATCTGTAACTTAGAGTAATGATAGGGTATACAGCATCGGCTCTGCTAATTAGATGACGACACATCCTAGATTGATTGTACTGTAATACATACTTGTCAAAGATGAATACTGTACCTCTTAACCAGATAATAAAAATAGGTACAAGTGCTGTTGAAAAGTAGGTATTTACATTCAGCCAAAAATCTGGGCACTTAATTAGCATATCATTTGCATATCAAATTATACATAAACTCCTCCTACTTCCAGCAGGATTATGGGATAATACTCAGAAACGCACACAAACAAAAACTTGAGAGTAACAACAAAAATATGACAAAAATATATTATCAAAGACCAATTGTAATATCTATAGACTGAACGAATGATACTGGGAAAATCTATGTCAAAAAGTCATTTATTTTTGCTTTTGAAAAAGTAGATGCAACATGTGGGTCATCTGTTTTTAAGTTATCAGTGCCACTGGTTTGTTGGTCATGGAAATTGGTTTATTGTTTACTAAGAAGTTTCAATGTCATGTGTGACAGGGGTGATCATGTTAAGGGGTAGATCAGTCCTGAAAATAGGAATGTACCTCCAGAATAGGTTCAGTTATTAGGAATGTGGATCTAAAATATGTGAAGCTGAGAGTTTTTCTGAATGTGAACTTCCACTGAAAGTGGTAAGCAGTAAGTGAGAGTCAAGTAAACGAGGATTTGCAGTAAGCAAGCAGAAATTAAGACGAATCTTGTAAAAAGCAGTGCTAATAAGGTTGGATAGTATGCTTAATTGTTGCCCTTAATTTTTATCTTCTTACCCATGTGTCTCATTTTTATGTAATCTTTATTTTTTTGTTTTTGCCTGTGTAGGTTATTTCGTATCCATCCTCAACCTTTTTTTCTCTCCATTTTTGCACATGAAGTCAGGGTGTCACATCAGTGGTGAGTGACAATCATGTAGAGCCAATGTCTGCATCTCTGGGTGACTATCCCTGCCACCGTTGTTCTTACGATACCACACACAAACGCATACTCGCTCACACTTACGGTCAGTGTAATGTGTCCAGTCCACCTACTGCATGTTTTTTGAATGTGGGAGGAAACTGAAGCACCCAGAGAAAACCCATTGGAACACGGGAAGGACAAGCAGACTGCACATAGAAGGCATCCCAGCTGAGACTCGGACAGGAGAACCTCTTGCTGTGATGCAACAACGCTATGTGCTTATGTCACTGTGCTCCCCTTGTAACTGAACAGTGCTGTGTATGCTATATAGCAACAGTGTTGCTCCACTTTTAAATAGGGTGTTGCTAGAAAGTTTGCTCTTTCTTAGCAGTGCTGTTACTGTTTTTAAATACACTGAGACTGAAACATTGTTTTGCAATTTAATTGGTTTCACAAAGTAAATGTTATTGCGTTTAGTTTTATCATACCTATGTAAGTAATATGAGTTAACCTGAGTCATAAGAACTGCCCAAAATACTGTTAATTTCTGCTATTTCACTGTTTTCCTGTCTTCACTTTTGTTCATTCACAGAACTGCATTTGCCCATAAAATAATATTATAGAAATATACTTTATTTTGTCTGTATAAAATGTGCAATATCCATGAGAGAATACTGTGACGCTTTTGTGTGCCATCGTGTTTAACAGTATAAACATTATACAAGACCATGTGGGTATGCCTTTAAAAGTTTAATAGGTTTAAGCAATCCATTGTTATTTGCCACTTTTTCTGTGTAATGGCCTTATGTATTTCTCTTCTAAACTACATGTACAAATGGTAACTGGCACTAAAACTTAAGAATTCTGCTAAATGTGACTAGATAATGCTACATATATTTTATCTTTATCTCTAACAAATTGCAATGTCACAAGTGCAAATAAAACTGTGACTGACTTCCTAAATTGGAAGTCAGCAGGTACTGTAGGCAGACAACACCAGCTTCTGGACAGTGTGCTGTTCTTTGTCAGGTGAACTGTTCCTTCTTGAAAAACTTCAGTATTATTCAAAAGTTGTGAGAGTAAGTGGGCTATTTTTATGTTCCTGCCTTCCTTTTGCGCAATCTCATGAGTACTGTATTTTTTATTAATCATTTTTTGAAGGAAATTTATTTTTCTTATTATAGCAGAGCAGATAACTCAGTGTCTTTGGAATTGTGCCAGTGATGGTCACATCCCTTCTGGCATACTACTAGGGTACACAGCATGATGCCTGAAGATCTTTGTCTTGCAAAGAGCTTAACATTGATAAACTCAAATGTGCTCTATTCAAAAAGTTAGCTATATAAGAATAAGTGAGTCTTTCCCTCTTGGATGGGGTGGACTTTTTTGGATGAGATTTTCTGGAGAACGCTGGTAATAAGTAGGCCCGGGAGTGGGAAGTTATTGGATGTGTTGCTTGGTGGGGTTGTTAAATATTTGTGAAAGGCAAAGGTCATCTAGCTATCCTAAGATATTGTTTTCTTTTGTAGGCTAGAAGGCAAGGGATAAAAGTCACTGAGACTTTTGGAGGTTTGGTTTTTTGGTATTGAGTTCTGTAACAGCATAATAAAAATGGACAAAGTCGTTGTGAATAGTAATAACACTGGTAATGAAGGAGCAGATATGTGATGGTGAGGGGTATTTTACTTGATGGTTAGTAATTTTGGCTGTCATCCAGCTGCAGCCATGGTCATTGTTGGAATCTGACTATTATCTGTTTTAAGTTATTGTGGGATTTATAGCCAAGAAGAGAGCCACATCAGTTTCTACTTCACTGTCTGCTGTTTTTAGGCATAGCTCTCTCCTGAGAGGATGAGTGGCAAGTCAGGGTTGTCTTTCTGAACATAAAATTTGTTTATGTTGACAAAATCAGGTGACTATTGGGAGAGTCAGGTATCCAGGATGTTGAGTTTGAGCATAGGTTCATAGGTGCGTGCTAGGTTAACGACCTCTAGGGCTCTTATAAGCCTAGCGGTGCAACCCAAATGTGACCCACAAACTTGATTGTATAGATGGCTATTTACTGACTTTATCTGTCCCATCAGAGGCATATCAACCAGACTACTGATGAATTTCTGATTACCCATCCATTGGTCCAAGTTGCATTTAAAAAGGGATAGGTAGAAGATCGGCTTTACACGTATGAGGAGCCTGTTCAAAGAAATGGAATTCTCTGAGAAAAATATCTGTCCCTCCAACATGTCCTATTTATGTTGCTAGCAAAATGTTGGCCTTTTGATCTGTTGGTTTTGATGCTGTTTGTTTTGCAGATGTGCAAAAGGTTCATTAAAACAGGGTCCATGGATGCCCTGTATGCCAGGCAAAGATCACCTCTCAGAAGTCTGTATGATACCAAAATAAAGAGACAAGGCTTTGAGGTGGTCAGCTTAAGACATTGTGTTTAGTCCTTCTATTCTTTTTGTAAGGAACCTTTGTGGACATTCCAGTTGCTACATGTATCTAGTCAGGTACATACTGAAGGGGGCATTATACTCTATGATATGTCTGATGAGGGCCGAGTACAGTGGTATGATGACCTCTCTGGACCTAGGTGCCATGCCTTTGCTTATAAGGTGAGCAACATAGAAGGATTTTCTTACTAGCTGTGACACATGCTGGTCAAAGGCTAGGTTACTATCTGAAGGCGTTGCCAGATCCCTGTTTAGTGAATCAACTTTTAAGGGTTATGTATTGATGACATAGTTACCCAAGGTGGCAGACTTCCCAAAAGATACTATAATGCAGTTCTTGTTATTGAGTTTTAAACCATGGCTTTAACACCAGGCGTTTGTCTGTATTAGACCTTCCTGAAGGGTGTTTTCATCTTGGGGGATTCAAAGACTGCTCCCAGTTTGCAGTCATCTGCAAACTTGGTGAGACAAAGGCCTTTGACATTTGCCAAACAGAAGTGGGTCCAGCAAAGAGCCCTTGGGGGACTCCACTGGTGACAGGCCTTTTTGTGGAGGTGACCTCACTGATTCTAACCTCCAGGGTCCTATCAGCGAGCCAGCTAGCTATCCAGTGTGTTATAAAGGGGTTTATACCTAGTTCCATAAGTTTGTTGACAGTGCCTGAGTGGGGTATTGTATCAAATGCTTTAGCTAGATTTAGGTAGGTAGGTAGTATGCAATATTTTCCCCTCATCCGTTGACCTGGTGACCTTTTCAAAGAAGTCCACCAGATTCAGTGTACATGACCTTCCTTTGACAAAGCCAGACTGTGCTGGATCCTGTGTTCGGAGGTCTCCTATGCCCTTGTTGATAAGTTCCATGGTATTTCTTTCCATGGCTTTGAAGTAAGATTAGTCAGACTAATGAGTCTGTAGTTTCCAGGATCTGTTGAATGTCCTCCCTTATGAAGGGGTAATGGCCATTACCGTCCTCCATTCATGTGGCAATGTGCCTGTGTTAAGAATATAGTTAAATAATGATGCCAGGGGTCCTGATAAGTCATATTTTAGACTATTCAGAATGTATCCTATGATGTTATTGGTGCCCATTGATGACATATTTTTGGCTTTAGCGAGTGCAGCCAGTACATGCTCCTTAGTAATAGTTGAAGGGGTTATGTTTGAGGATATTTCTTGGGGTAGTTGGGGGTGAGAGGGGTAAAGCTGAATTGAATTTGTCTGCTATCACGTTCACTGTATTGCCAGGCTCTGCGAATTTGGCACCATTAACTACCACTTCAGCATATTTCTGTGCACTGCAGCTGAGGTTTCTGACATAGCTGTAGAAGACTTTTTGGTTATCTTTTACTTGGGAAGTTATCTTAACCTCAAAGCTGGCTCTGCTTGACTTAATTAGCCCTCTTAGTTGCCTGTTTACTATGTGAGAGTTTCTAGCTTTATGGGAATTACTCTTTAAGATTTTTTACCATAATTTTTTCCTTTTTTTGTATATCCTGTTTAATTTGTGATGCCACCAGGGTAGTTTGTTTCTTAGTTTGTTTCTAGGGCTAGTACTGGGCTTACAACTGGTAGGTACAGCCGCCTCTATAATAGCCACTGACATAGTTGTGCAGAGTTTTTGAGAGCAATTCAGCATAGGCTACAGTATTCTCTGGGTTTGGAGAGGCATTGAATTTTCACAATCCATCACTTAAGTGGTAATCCTTTGAATAGTTTCTAACTGTTACTGGTTTTAATGGGATTATGGAGTTCATTTCAGTTTTGAAGAAGACAGCTTTATGTTCGAACCTTACCAGGGAGGATGAGACATGGGGGGGGGGGTGCAGCTTTTCCCATCTTTGTAAACATGAGCTCCAGTATGTTGGAGCCTCTAGTGGGTGTAATCACTATTTGGTC